>NW_007757223.1:2674-3133 GCF_000696425.1 Galeopterus variegatus | reverse complement strand
TGATCAAAATGCCATATCTGAGATCCCTGCTATTAGATGTTTCCTGAAAACATTTTCCTGACTAAAAGAGTAAAAATCAGCATTACAAGACAAATACTTAATCTTACTGGTGCTATTCAAAGCATACTTTGCAAACTGGAAGATGTCAAAGACAAATTTTTCCATCTTTATTCCATTTGGTTTATCTGGTTTAATTAACTGCCCCTGGGAATCCACATATGGAATCTTCTTTTGAGCCACATGGTGCTGCAACTGAGGTTCATAAACACTAAGAAGTAGGGAAAAAAAAAAAAAGGATATATCGCTTCTCAGATTTAAAATGCCAAAAAATCTGAAACACTCAGGAGCAAATGCATCAATAACAGTACTACGATTTTCAAAGTGAGGGACATTTGTTAAGATTTACTTCATATTTAAATATCAAATGAATAGATTTCCCCCATTTATTTCCTTATATTT
>NW_007757223.1:0-451 GCF_000696425.1 Galeopterus variegatus | reverse complement strand
AACCTTACAGGTGATCTGATATGTCACCACCCTGATCTCACACGTGACTGACCTAAATAAACTAAGTGCTGAGAAAAACTAGGAAGGAACTGTATGCAATGAACTAATGTAAAACTAAGGTTCAGATGAGATGAATATCCCACAGAAGAATCAAACAATAAAAAATATTTGAGGTACTGTCTTGTTCTTCCTGTATAATTAACAGTTCAGCATGCTTCATAGTATTTTTAAAAATCTGTCCCCAATTTGTAAAGTCTATCCTAAATATACGTGGAATTATATCAATAAAGTTAAAACTTTTCTTCAGCAGCTGATTTCTTAAAATAAATATAGCCAGAGTAGTCTGTCATACAGCTAAAGCCATTATTGAGAACTTCCTTTACTCAGCAGTTAGAGATATAGGCAGTCAGTCTAGCTCAGAGAGGCAGGGCTACTGGATAGTAAACTGCTG
>NW_007757222.1:6324-6925 GCF_000696425.1 Galeopterus variegatus | reverse complement strand
CAGCTTCTACCAGAACAAGGTTGGCTTGCCACCACAGTAGCAGCCATGACCAATGTGCAGGTGGCTTACCATGTATTTGACTGCACACAAGGAGAGTCACCAGAGGAACCTGGGAAAAGAAGAAGTCATTCTTATCAAAGTCCACTCCAAAATAATAAAAGTAGCAACTAATCTAGCAGATGACTAGAAATCAATGCAGAGATAATAGAAATACAAACAAACAAACAAACAAACATGAAAATATGACAGTGCCAAAGGAATATAATAATTGTCAGTAACAGACCCTACCAAACAGAAAACCCTTGAAATGAATGAAAAGGAATTCCAACTAACAATCTTAAAGAAACTCAATGAGATAAGAGAAAACTCAGTTAAATAACAAAATTAAACAAAGAAAAATATCCAAGACATAAAGGAGGAAATTTACAGAGATTAGTACCTTAAAAAAGAATGTAGCAGAATTACTGGAACTGAAGGATTCATTCAACAAAATAAAAAACACAACCAAGAGCTTAAGCAGCAGATTTGAGCAAGCTGAATAAAGAATTTCTGATCTCAAAGATTGTCTTTATGAAATAATCCAGGTGGACAAAAAAAAAAA
>NW_007757222.1:0-634 GCF_000696425.1 Galeopterus variegatus | reverse complement strand
TTGGGGAAGGGTCACAAAGAATAGTTACAATTTGTAATAATGAATATGCTAATAATATTAATTGGATCATCACATGTTATACACAGGTGATGACATTCAATGCTGGACCCCCCAAATATGTATAATTAATTATGCTTCAATTATATATATAATTATATATATATATAAATATTATATATAAATATATATATATATAAGTTAAAAAATACAATAACATCAGAATCTCAGTAAGGTAGATGAGAGATGCACTTTCAGCTGCTCCATATCAGTGAAATAAACAAAATTTTGAACTAAAAAAAAGAATAACACTTTATTTTTAATAATTTTATATCTTAATAAGAGTGGTAAATGAAAAACGATAAGCGCACAGGCTTAGTATTTAACCCAAAATAAGGGTATCAATAATTTCATAGGAGAATTCAGTCTGTTCATGTTAATTGTAGTCAGTTGATTTTTTTTAAATTTTGTTCTTATTGGTTTTTCCCCTTTTTCTTTTCTTAAATATTTTCTTAGACTATCAGGTTGCTTTTAAATCTCCCCCCCTTTTGCATATTTATGGAGATTTTCTTTAATTATTATTCTGTTAAAGTTTACTTTTCCTTTCCTAGTATTCATTCATTTTTCTCTACTATTA
>NW_007757221.1:0-6925 GCF_000696425.1 Galeopterus variegatus | reverse complement strand
CACTGATATGAACTGTTCAAGAAATATATAATCATAACTGAATGATTTTTAGTTCTCTTTTTATTTTTTCCTTTCTACTCCACTTTTCAATTAAATACTTAATACACACTTCCTGGTAATTAGCAAATTCTACTAACATGTCCTTTTATTTTAAGAACTTTTAGGGTACTAAAAATATTTTTAGTTTTCTGGTCCCTTAAAAAAAACTTTGAAAATCTTACATAAATTTTATAGTTATCAACAAATTCTGGGCTATTTACAAAATGTCATCTAAAATGAAACATCTTCTTTAGGCTTTAAATAAACCTCAAATAAGATTACATATATTTTAAAAACCACCTGAATAACTATTTAAAAGAATACATCTACATAAAGCTCAGAAGTAAGAAAGAGACTTTTCTCCAACTAGGAAGTAGTATTAAAAAAGGCCATTTCTTACACTTTTTAAAAAGTTTTATTACTGTGTGATTGACAGACAATAAACTGCACATATTTAAAGTGAACACCTTAATAAGTTTGGATGTATATATACACATGAAGCCACTACCACAACTAAAATAACTGATATATAAATCACCCCCAAAAGTTTCCACAGACCCTCCTAACTCCCATTCCCAAGCAACCACTGATCTGCTTTCGATCCATATAGATGACATTACATTGCCTCCTATTCTATATAAATAGAATAGCACAGTACGGTCCGCTTTTTATGTCTGGCCTCTTTTACTCAGCATAATTGTTTTGAAATTCACCCATACTGTTGATATCAATATCAATAATTTATTCTGTTTATTGCAGAGTAGTACTCTATTGCATGGATATGTCACAATTTGTTTATCCATTCGCCTCTCTGTGGACATGAGTTGTTTCCTATGTGAAACCTGTACAAGTTTTTGCACTGACATAGGCTTTCATTTATCTTTGGTAAATAACCGAGAGAGGAATGGCTGGGTCATATGATAGGTGTCTGTTTAACTTTTAAGAAAGAGCCAAACTGTTCTCCAAAGTGGTTATAACATTTCCAATTCCTTTGAGCAATGTTTGAGATGTGGAGGGCCTCCACATTCTAGACAACCTTTGGTATGGTCACTGTGCTTAATTTTAGCCACTGTAAGAGATGTGCAGTGATCAATCTCAATAGTGTTTTTTCATGAACAACCTTACTGAGTTCTAAATTATATACTATAAAAGCCACCCAGCTTAAGCATACAATCCAATGTGAGTAATTTTATAAAGTTGTGAAATCATCACAATAATCCAGTTTTAGAACATTTCCACCATCACCTTCATGCCACTGACATTTAATCCCTGCTCCCATGCCCAGCCCAGCCCAGCCGTTAGTGATGTGCTCTCCATCTTCACACATTTGCTTCTTCTGGATGTTTCATATAAATGGAATCACATAGTGTGTAGTCAATTACATTTGGTTTCTTTCACTTAGCACAATGTTACTGAGATTCATATATGTTGGAATGTATAATCATACTTCATTCCTTTTATTACTCAGCAAAACATCCAAATAGTATCCCATTATATGGACATATTATATTTATTTTATCCATTCTGCAGCTGATAAGATACTTGAATTGTTAACAGTTTGGAGCTATACTGAATAATGCTGCTATGAAGATTCACATACATGTCTTGATGTCAACATGTTTTCCTCTCTCTTGGGTAGATTCTCAGGAATGGAATTGATAAGTTATAAGATATGTGTAACCTTTTAATAAACTGAGAAACTGTTTTCCAAAGTATGTTTACCATTTTACTTTCCCAAAAGTAATGCATAAAGATTAACAGCTTAACTTCATCTTTGCCAACACTTGTTATTATCTGATTTACTATACTTATTCCAGTGAGCATAGAATAGTATCTCATTGCATTTCCCAAAAAACTAATGATATTAAGCATCTTTTATCATCCATTCATAAATCTTCTTTGGAATAAGGAATATTCTAATCTGTTACCTTTTTAAAAATTGGGTTGTTTTCTTATTTAGCTTAAGATTTTTTATATATACTGGATAGAATTCCTTCGTAAAGCCCAATTTATCATTTTTTTATAGATCATGCTTTTGGTGTTACATGCAAGAACTTTGAACCACCCAAGACTGTGATTTTTTCCTATTTTTTCCTGGAAATTTAAGAATTTAGCTCTTACAGTTAGGTATATGATCCATATTAAATTAATTTTAGCTTATAATGTGAGGAAAAGATATATAGTCATTTTTTAAATGTGATATCCAATAGTTCCTTACCAACTTCTCTTTCCCCAAGTGAATTGTTTTGGCATCTCTGTTAAAAATCAGTTGACCATGTATGCATTTATTTCTGGACTCTCAATTTTGTTTCACTGATCTACATGTCTATCTCTGTGGCAGTATCAAGTGGTCTGAAATATAGTGTTGGTACAGTCAAGTTCTGAAATCATGTAATACAAGTCCCCAATATTGAACTTCATTTGTAAATATTACTACAGCTCTCCTAGATCCTTTGCATTTCCACATGCATTTTACAATCAACTGCTCAATTTCTACAAAAAGAATTCCTGGGATTTTATAAGGAGCACATTGAATTTATAGATCACTTTGAGGAGAACAGTCAGCTTGACAATACTGAATCTTATAATTCACAAACATGAAATCTGTCTCTACTCATTTAGATTTTCTTTAATTTCTCTCAGCAATGCTCTGTAGTTCTCAGTGTAAAAATTTTGCATTTCTTTTGCTAAATTTGCTCCTAAGTATTTTATTTTTGATACTACTGTGAATGAAATTATTCTCTAAATTACTTTCAGACTGTTCCTCTTTTGTATATAGGAATATAATTGATTTTTGCGTGTTTATCATGTATCCTGAGACCTTATGCATTAATCAATTTATGTTGCTTATAACAGAATACCTGAAACTGTGTAATTTATAAAGAAATGAAATTTATTTCTTACAGTTTTGGGGGCTGGCAAGTCCAGCAGCCTTTGTGTTCTAATGTTTCTAAAATGCTTTTAGGGTAATAGGTTTATAATAGAAATATCTGAGTCTTCAAAGGTTAACTAATATGTTTCAATACTTCTACAGTGCTCTTTTTTGCTCTCTTTGGTTACACCTCTGCAACTTCGTTAACATTCAATAAATACTTATTTTGAAATCCCACCTTTGCACCTACATAGAAACATAAAAATACACTGTTTTTATCTAAACTATTATTATTTAATATAATGCTTTAATTATTTTATCATAAACTAAATTTATTTATATTTCCTTATATTTAAGACTGGATCATGGGCTTTCAAAGGGGGATCTTAACAAATTCATTTTCTCAACCTACTACTGCACTATTTATAATTAAAGATACTCAAAAGATAAAACTGACCTATCAGAAGATTCTCTGATTTATAGAATGGAGGAATTACCTCCAAAGAAACTGATTAAAACTGTAAATAAGAAACAAAAATATGATAAAGCATCATTCCCTTGGCTTTAATAAATTGCCTTAATCTGCCTTATGCAACAGAACATTTAAAAATAATAATATGGTACCAGTTAAGTTGCAGGTTATTTTTAGACCAATCATTCAGAGGGTAAAGAAAAAGAAAATGAATATTTTAAACGTAGATCTGATGTACCCTTTAAAAGCCCAAAACTGTTATAGCTTTTTAAACTAGAAATGACAAAGTCACTGGCTTCAGAGTAAGTTATATTGACTAGAGAAGCACGCAAAATAGCTGAGAAAGTAATAAAGTGCTTACACACTTGACATTGCTGAATGCCTGCTGCACGAAGAGTCAGGAAGAGAGTTCACAATGTTGGCACTTCCCAGTGATATACTAATTGATTAGAGACTTATCTGTGAATATAAAGGCTGAGTTCATACCTGCAAAATTTAATTTTACCTTACAATGAATAAACTTATAGATGTGGCTGGACTCCTTGTTTTGACTTTGTCTGAAATCAGCACATATTAATCATCCAAGAAGATCCTTTATATGAATACTGAGCAACAAACTCAAGTGGTGCTAAAATAGTCAAAGTATTGAATAACTTTTTGGAGTATCATGGTTTATCATAGAACAACTGTATTTACTTTTGTCTTGGTAAAACTTCTGGCAGCTTAACACATAGCGAGGCAATGGTACCAAACTATACTAGTAGACATCGTATTCTTCTGTGCCACGTACTTGCAAAAAATATATATAAATCTTTTATGTAAATATAAAGAGGCAACCAAAAGTGGTGCTAAGTATTGCATAAATTTTGGAATCTTTCACACCTGTAGAAAAAACAATGCCAGTTTCATTTAAGGATGTCCCTGATGAAGCAGGCCTTCATTGCTGAACTTGCCCATTTACCATCAATATAGGGTAAGAGTTCCCCAAAAGGCACCCAAGTGGATCACTGTAATGTGAAACTGTTATTTGTTGCCTCAGTGGCTCCCTGAGTGCTTGCACCTTGGGCTGCTTGTTTTGAAGTTTTACCTAATCATCTTTGGGTATCTGTCCCCAACATGTGTGCTAAAACCAGAAGCCTCATGATGACTTCACCATTTTACACCTTCCCTCCTTTTTATGTTGACTAGATTACATTCAAATTGCACAATGAGAATGGTTCCCCTGTGCCACAGCCACTCTACCCATGACCCTGAATAAAGGCACTGTCCATGGGTCCTTGCTCTTCTCTCTCCCTGCTTGACTTGACCTAACTTCTGGCTTTTGGGTGATTTTGTATGACCCTCTGGGCATACCACACCTCCATCTCTAGGACCTGTGAGTTTAATTAATAAATAGTTTAATTTCATGTGCCTCTCCCGGTATAATTCCCACAGCCTTGCTGGAATCATCTTTAAAGACCCTACATGGGGATTTACTCCCCCATTTACAATACAATCACTGCAGTACGAACATAATCCCACCCGCTTTGTGTGGCAGTGTCTTTTTATTGATAACATCTTTTACCATAGGATATGCCAGGTCCTATGCTATGGCTCAAGAGGCAGGGTCATTTGCATTTCTGCCTGAATCCAATGAAGAGATCATTCCTGCTCTGGAACCCAATCAAAGCCCAGCCTTTCATGTCATTCAGCATATACAATGGAGCTTGTTCTCAGGTGTGGAATACCCTGAATATCTTCAAGAAGCTGAACAGACTACCAGGAATGTTCTAACTTCTCTGTAGTAGAAGGTACAAGATGCAGTAATCTGCATGTTACTTTGAAGGCAATGTCCCAGATCACTGAGCACCTAAAAATTTGCTGATTTTAGGAGGTCCTTTGAATCATTGAGGTTCATCTCCAGTAGTGGACTGGTAAATGTTTAACAAGTACCTCCTTGGAAACTATGCTCTGATCTGTAGCATTTGCCAATTTCTTGGATATAAATATTCCAGTGATGTGCTGCGAACAGTCTGCCATAGTCTTGCAAGACCCAATCTTTAAATTTTCAAGAGTTTTGTGAGCTGTTTGTTAAATATAGCCATTAATTAAATTACATAAACTTAAAATTGAATAGATGACATTTAAAAGGTAAAAAACATTAAATACTTGCCACTCTATTTTATAACATTTTACTATTACCTATGCTCTTGAGGTCATGTTTATTGTACCTGTATGGTAGAAAGACTACATAATATTGTTCTACTGTGTATCTTTTTTAACTCCATGTTTGGTGAACTTACACTGGTAGCTTGAAATTGTTCATGATGCAAGTATTTAACTGTTGTGTTAGTAAACGTTTAACAACCAGTTCTCAGAGGGGGAGAAAAAAAACAAAACAAAAGAACCCTGATCTGTAGCATTTGCCAATATCTGTGATGTAAATACTTCTACCATATCTGATTATAAGCTACCAACTTAGATATCAATTGGCTCATAAAATTCTTGAAAATTTACCAGTTGCCTGAGCTACTACAAGCCTCTCCAGCCCACCAGTGGTTCCTTCTGTATGTATTTGTCATTAATCTTGTGGCTTTGTGAAATTCTGAGTTCTCAAGAGACTATGGGGAAGATTCAATAAGAAATTTTTATTTATGTGAACCTACAGTTACATCTTTGACATGCTTCAAAATTATTTAAAATATTTTTCTTTCTTTAGCATCTGGCTGGTATGGTGATAGGAACACATGACCTTGGGGTTATAAGGCTGTGCTCTAACCAACTGAGCTATAAAAAAGAATGAAATTCCGCCATTTGCAGCAACATGGATGAGTCTGGAGAAAATTATGTTAAGTGAAATAAGACAAAGAAACAGAAATACCGCATGTTCTCACTCATAACTGGTTGCTAGAAAGTAAGGGAGGGAGGGAGGGAAGGGAAGGAAAGAAAGAAAGAAAAGACCACAACAATATGTTGAACTTTCAGGAGAGAACGAACCTAAAGATATTAGAGATATAGGGAGAGAGGGAGGGGGTTTGGGAAGTGATAGGTCAGGCAAAGGGCATAAAGAAATGTCACGATTAGTAAGAATGAATATGCTAATAATAAATTTTTTTAAATGTTTTAATTATTTAAAATAAAAATCATTTGTTTCACGGATTTGCTTTGACCAGGTTAGGGAAATGGTGATGGAGTTTTAAGGGTCCAAACAGAACTTTAATTGTAGCAAGGGCTCGCTTACTGGAAAAGCACGTACTACTTTTCCATTTTAATTAATTTAAGGTAGACATATACTAGAATGGAACCAGAAGGGGCAGCAAAACATAATTTTGTTGGAAATAGTTCTGTTGTAAATAGTCTTTCAAAACAATGAAAATTATCAGTGTGGCTAAAATACAAATGGTGTTGCTTCATTTTATTATGTCAAAAGGATGTATAATAAATGAGGAGTTTTGGCAAAACTATAAATATCTTACAAATTAAGAAAACAAAGTTATGGGCCGGCCTGGTGGCGCACTGCTACAGTGCGCTGCTTGGGAGCGCGGCGGCGCTCCCGCCGAGGG
>NW_007757220.1:6537-6926 GCF_000696425.1 Galeopterus variegatus | reverse complement strand
TATATATATATATATATATATAAAGTATGTGTGTGTGTACATATATTTGTTATAAAATTAATTACAAGGCTTTTAGAAGAAAGGCTATGTCAGGGTGGCATGGGGATTACAGAGTCAGGCCCTAATTTCTACAAAAAGCTGATTTATAAATTTTGCAGATGCAAAATTACCATTTACAGACAACCGTATTTCAAGCAATTGATGTATATTCAACAATTTACATACAAAGATTATACCTGGAAACAATATCAAATAATAGAGAAATTAATTTACAGTTTATGTAATGAAATCCAGGTCATTCAATTTTGTGTTTCCATTCAGAAAAATGTAAATGGAGGAATGCTCACATTCTGAGAAGAAAAAAAGACTGAAGATTATGCCTACAGCAC
>NW_007757220.1:0-1841 GCF_000696425.1 Galeopterus variegatus | reverse complement strand
TGCCGGACACGGAAAAAGACAAAAAGACAAAAAAAAAAAAAAAAATACATGCTCAATTCTTTACTCTCTGACTTTCTAAGTCAATGATCTTATCACATCATTTAATTTCTCTAACTCCCTTTCTTTTTTGATAAAATGGGGATAAAACCTGCCACTAACTCAATTGTGAAGATTTTTTTAAAATAACGTTGTTAACTGCCAAGTGTTATATCAATGTATACGAGGAAAACCTTGTACCATGTTTTTCCCCCAATTTGAACACTAGAATAAAAAAAAAAGACTAAACGTGCTTCCTTAGTATTTCCAAGTCATTCATAACTATTATTCCTTAGCCTTGTGATGTAGGTCAATCATTTTTCTATTAATTCAAGAAAACTTGAATAATAAGAAAAAGTCCTTTTTTACTGTCTTGACCTGAGGACATTTTAATAAAACTCTATTGTACTTTAGTCTTTCAGTTATAAAACTTAATATCTATTTTTACTCCATAACTATCCAAACTTCCAAGAAAGAGAACTGGACCATGACTTAAAGGTTCAATAAAAATGGTTAAGGCATTACTGACCAATCACAGCACTTATGCATAGAGAAAAATTAAAACGGTTTCCCATTAGAACATAAGGTTCTTTAAACTCCTGAACTGACTTCTGTTTTGTTTTTGTTTTGTTCTGTGAACTGACTTCAGAATTAACCAAAAGTTAAGTATCCTTTTAATACTTTTGAAAAGTATAATTCATGCATATCTAATTACAAAAATGTCATATGATATACATAATGTTCAAACTGAGTATTTCATCAACCATTCTCTAATTCTATCAAATAATTTAATCCATTCATTCACTTAATAAAAACTTAATGAATGCCTTCTGTGGATGTGTCAGATACTGATGCCAGTCACTGTAGACAAAAAGATAAAAAACATGGGTCTCCAACCTGGAGCACCTCTCAGGGGTAGTGGGAAAGACATATTTATCATACAATGTGATAGGTACTGTAACTGAAGTACAAAGAAAGCAAAATAAAACACTTTATTACAAAGAGGTGACAGCAAGTAACTGGGAAATCAGAGAAGACTTCATGGAGAAAGTGACATACATGGGAGGGGAGAGAGAGAGAGTGTGTGTGTGTATACATACTTATGCTTGTGTATAAAATGTATATATAAATACAAAGACAGATTCTGAAAGAAATATTCAGGAAATATTTATATTTTCAGAAAATAGTGGTAAGTCCTATTTCCCTAAGTTAGACAGAAAAAGTTGACAAAAGATGTATTAGAAAGGGAACTGAAGCCACTTTAAGTGGATTCATGAGATAAACGCATCTGCTACTGTGAAACTGTGGTAATTCTTTATTTAACATGACAGTGACACAAACAGACTTGGATTATAAAAAGACTACTGAGTGGCAGTATAGAACTACCAGTTAGGAAAATCATTCTAACAAGCAAAGATAATGAAAACCTTAACTAAGGGCAGTGATGGCAGGGACAAAATATAACAAAATTGAAAATATTACTTTACATTCCTAATTCTCCATACTTCTCTGATAAACATACCAAGGAATTAATTTCCCCATTATATGCAAGCAGAGAAGCTTAAACTTCAGTGTTTCAATTCACTCTTCAAATTGATATGCACAAAATACATGACATCATTAACACTGCCAATTAAAACCTGAATTTCCTAATAAACTTAATCAAGTTATTCTGAAGAACTATAGAAAACTAATTTTAAGACATGAAAAACTGACATTTACTTTTAAAATTACTATAAAAATCATTCCTTAAGAAACTGTACACGAAGATGAACATATATGATGCTGATGAGGGGGAGAGAGGG
>NW_007757219.1:6350-6926 GCF_000696425.1 Galeopterus variegatus | reverse complement strand
AACATATTCAACAAAATAGTGGCAGAAAACTTCCCAGGTATAGGAAAAACCACAGATTTTCGGATCCAGGAAGCTCAACGATCTCCAAACGTATTCAACCCAAAAAGTCTTCTACAAGACATGTTAGAGTCAAATTGGCAAAACTCAAAGACCAAGAGAGAATCTTAAGAGCTGCAAGAGAGAAGCGTCAAATCACCTATAAGGGAGCCCCAATCAGGCTAACATCAGACTTTTCATCGCAAACGCTAAAAGCTAGAAAGGAATGGGATGATATATTCAAAATACTAAAAGACAAACATTGCCAGCCAAGAATACTCTACCCTGCAAGGCTATCCTTCCGAAATGAACGGCAAATAGTGTATTTCTCTGACAAACAAGAACTGCAGGAGTTCACCACCACACGACCACCTTTACAGGAAATTCTCAAGGGAGTACTGGGTTTGGTTCCTGAAAGTAACTTCCACTGCCATAAAAACACAAGAAAAATCTAAACCCACTAGTATAATAAAAATGGTATTCATGAAGAGAAAACAAACAAACAAAAACGCTATCTACAACCTAAGGAACCAACAAACA
>NW_007757219.1:2555-3961 GCF_000696425.1 Galeopterus variegatus | reverse complement strand
CCCAAATGTCCATCATCGGATGAGTGGATATGGAACATGTGGTATATCTACACAATGGAATGCTACTCAGCTATAAAAACGAATGTAATGCTGGCATTTGCAACGACATAGATGGACCTAGAGAGAATTATATTAAGTGAAACAAGTCAGGCACAGAAAGGGAAATACCACATGTTCTCACTTATTGGTGGGAGGTAAAAATAAGTAAATTCACACACATACACACACACACAACCGGGCAGGGGAGATATAACAACTACAATTCCTTGAAGTTGATACAACAAGCAAACAGAAGGGACATTGTGGGGTGGAAAGGAGGAGAGGGAGGAGGGAGGGAGGTTTTCGTAATGGGCCACAATAATCAACCAGATTTTATATCGACAAAATTTTAAAAATAAGTAAATAGAAAATAAAAGTGTTTTGCTTAATTTAAAAATAAAAATTTGGAAGCAGTGAACTATGCTTTGAGGATAATCAAAGGTGGGAGGCATGGATACTTTGTGTGATTTTGATTAATTAGTACTATAGAAAAGTCGTGGAACCAAAAAGAGATGCCTCTCTTCCTTCTTCACCATCTATTCATATTCCTATTCCACCTTCTGCCTGGTGGAATACAAAAATGAAGTACTATAATGAGCTGTGAAGGTCATTGTCTAGAGGGAAAAAAAATTTCCTGTTAAATCTCTAGATGGAGGTGTCTGAAGGTGTTTGATCCTAAGGCTCTTGGGGTACCTCTGACATTTCTGTCACTTGATCAAAATTTTACACCATTCTGAGGCTTAAAACTAAACAAAAGCCTTTGCTGATTTACCCGGTCTCAACCTAGTCTTTTATTTTTCATTTTTTATTTATACCATAATATTTTTTTATTGAGACATAATCAATTATACATATTTGTGAGGTACAGAGTTGAATATCAATACCTGTGCACAGTGTGTGATGATCAAGTCAGGATAATTAGCATATTTGCCATACAAACCATAATTATTTCTTTGTGTTGAAGACATTTGATCTCTCGTCTAGTCATTTGATAACATACAGTAATTTCAGGTTAATTATAGATGCCTACCTAGCTCTATTGTATATCAGTAGAACTTATTTTTTCTAACTAGCTGTTTTGTGTCTGTCCTGGTCCATTTCTGTTGCTTATAACAAAATACACAGAACTGGGTGATTTATAAAGAAAATGAAATTTATTGCTTACAGTTTCTGAGGCTGGGATGTCCGAAGTCCATCTGGTGGTGGTGACAGTGACCCAGATGTCTCACATTGCAAGTTCGTGGAAGCAGAGAGAGCAGAGGGAGAAAGACAGACTCTCCTCTTCTTTTTTTTTTTTTCCTTTTTTGTCTTTTTTCGTGTCCGGCAACGGATCGCAACCCTCAGTGTCGCGCCCGGACCCGGCCCGG
>NW_007757219.1:0-1580 GCF_000696425.1 Galeopterus variegatus | reverse complement strand
GCGCCCGCACCTCACTCAGCCAGTGAGCGGGAACCGGTCTGTATGTGGGATCCGAACCCTCGGCGGGAGCGCCGCCGCGCTACAGTGCGCCACCGGGTTGGCCCATCTCCTCTTCTTTTAAAGCCCTCAAAACCACACTGCTGATCACCAGCTTTAATCCATTCACTATACTGTGGTCCTATGATCTAATCACCTCTTCAAGGCTCCACTTTTCAATTACCGTAATAGGATTTCCCACCCTCTTAACAGTCATAATGGGGGCCAAGTTTCTAATACAGAAAACTTGGGGGACACAATTCAAGCTTCAGGGAGTTTGGGGGGGACATAATTCAATCCGCTACAGTCCAATAACCCGTTTCTTTTTCTTGTTCCCCCTTCCTGCCTCTAGTAACCACAAATGTGTTCTCTACTTCTGAAAGTTCAATATATTATTATGATTTTCCTTCCTTCCTTCCTTCCTCCCTCCCTTGCTTCCTTCCACTTATGGGTGAGGACATGTGAGTGACATTTCTCTTTCTTTGACTGGCTTATTTCACTTAACATAATTTTCTCCAAACTCATCCATGCTGCTGCTAGTGGCAGAATTTCATTCTTTTTTAGGGCTGAGTAGTAGTCCATTGTGTATGTATACAATGTTTTCCTTTTCCAGTCATCCGTCAGTGGACATTTAGGTTGGTTCCGTACTATGGCTATTGCAACTAAGGCTGTGATAAACAGGGGTGTGCAGGTGTCCCTTTGACGTGATGATTTCCATTCCTTTGGGTATGTACCCAGTAGTGAGATTGCTGAATCATATGGTAGTTCTTCTATCTGTAGTTGTTCGAGAAACCTTCATACTGTTTCCCATAATGGCTGTACTAATTTACATTCCATCAACAGTGTGTAAGGGTTCCCCTTTCTACACATCTTCACCAGCATTTGTTATTCTCTGTCTTCTTGACAAAAGCATTCTAACTCAGGTGAAATTATATTTCAATGTAGTTTTGATTTGCATTTCCCTCATGATTAGTGATGTTGAGCATTTTTTCATGTACCTGTTCACCATTTGTATGTCTTCTTTTGAGAGATGTCTATTCAGCTCTTTGCCCATTTTTCAATCAGATTATTTGTTTTTTTATTGTGAAGTTGAGTTCCTCGTATATTCTGGATATTAATCTCTTGTTGGATACATAGTTTGCGAATATTTTCTCCCATTCTGTAGGTTGTCTTCTCACTCTGTTAACTGTTTCTTTTGCTGTGCAGAAGCTTTTTAGTTTGATATAATCCCATGTATTTATTTTTTCTTTTGTTGCCTGTGGTTTTGGGGTTTTATTCATAAAGTCTTTGCCCAGTCCTACTTCCTGAAGTGTTTCCCCTGTGTTGTTTTCTTCTAGAAGTTTTATAGTTTCAGTTCCTATAAGTCTGTAATCCATTTTGAGTTGAGTTTGGGTTTATGGTGAGAGGTAAGGATCTAGTTTCATTTCTCTACATATGGATATCCAGTTTCCCCAACGCCGTAATATTTTTATACTTCTTCAAGGTATTTTAGAAATATGTTGGTTAAAAAATGTATGATGTGGGGCCGGCCTGGTGGCGCACTG
>NW_007757218.1:0-6926 GCF_000696425.1 Galeopterus variegatus | reverse complement strand
GGGGGGGGGCGGGGAAGAAGATATAACAACTATACTTTTTTGAAGTTGTTACAACAAGTAAACGGAAAGGACATTCTTGGGGGGGAGGGGAGAGAGGGAGGAGGGCGGGAGGTGTCGGTGATGGGCCATAATAATCATATACATTGTATATTGACAAAATAAAAATTAAAAAAAAATAAAATAAAATAAAATAAATGCTATGTAAATAAAAAAAAAAAATAAAAGTTACCTGCCTAGGATCCAGGAGACCTGGGTCCCAGTATTGGCTCTGTCAGAAAAAAAAAATAAAAAAATAAAAATAAATAAATAAATAAAAAGATCAATATAGATTGCCTTACAAATAATTTGTTTAAATCGAGGAATCCATAAAATCTTCATCCACCCTTCACCACACTTGGCATGCGTGTAGTAGAGATGCATCTCATATGTACAAATGTGCACAAACACGTGCACAAACGCACACAAAGTTACTGCGAGGGAACACGTTCAACCATCATTATAATTCTTTCCACTCTGCCACTTGATTTATTTAGGACCCAACTTAACAAGCTGCAGATCCCAGGTTTATAGGTTCACATAAATGAATTATAGATTCTGATTAGTTTACTTTTATTTCCAAATGCTCCATCCATTTCATTTCATGAAAGAGTCCTTTTTTTTTTACATTATACATAGCCATATAGAAATGGATATATAGAAAAACATCTTTAAATCCCTAGTCAAATAAGGAGGAAAGAATGGTGAATCAAGGTCTTAGAATGTCATTATGCAGTGCTCAGTAATCCCGAGGACATGTGCTTTTCAATGAATACAAATTACTATGAATAAGAAAAGGTTTAAGCAGACTAATTGTTTAAACAAACAACAACTCCATAATGTTACAATGGAAATTTTTAATTACAGTGAAGAGAGAAAAATTTGCACCAAATATTTTCCTATTTATATTTTGCCTGGAATGTGCTAATTTATTTTAAATAAGTAAGCTTACTGAGTCCTGTATTATTTCTACATTGCTACTTATGTGTCTGGAACTGTGCTGTGGGTTAGAGAATTTCAAAGAAATAGAGAAAATAATTACATTATACAACAAGATTTGAAACAAGGCTTTCCCTATTGCCTTGGAATTTTATCTAAATCATCAAATCTGGGAACAATGTGTGACTAATATCTTCAACTTTAAAAAGAAGCACTAAACACACTCCCAAAAGTCTTACTAAGAGGTAGCCAATCTGTTCTATCAAGTTTACCCCTTCCCCATTCAAAGTAAGACTGGGCTAGAGATTCATTGAGAGGATTTTCTTTGATAGGATTGGTAACATTTAAAATTGTCTGGCTTTCCCTTGACCTCCTCAACTGAGCCACAGACAGAACACAGAGTTCTCTAAAGAAGGCAGATTGGAATCTTATGTCGCAGCAGGACATTTGTAGGACATTGAGAAATTCATCAGCCTATTCTTTGCTGCCACAAGAACACAGTGAAAGAATGTTTCTGAAAAAGCTTTAAATATGTCTTCTGGAATTTGTGCAGGATTGAGACCGGTGCTGTTTTTTTTCTTTTTTCCTCTCGGAGAAATCAGAAAGCAAAAGGCAGGCTGAAGCAGGACAAGAAGAGAGAGAGAGCACAGGAGCACAGTTTGAAGCCACAGGTAACTGAGTTTTCTCTTAGACCAAAGTAGCCAGACTCTGGTGGTATTGAAAACCCTCCCCTAAAAAAGCTATCTGGTGGGTGAGGCAACCTCATAGTTAATGCCTTCCAAGGGGAGCAGCCAAGGGAGAGATAAAGGAGGTTAGCTAAGAAATGTGACACTTTCACCTGGAAATGAGATGTCATAGGAGGGAAGGGAGTGGGGAAGTGTTTGCCTAAGAACCCAATAAATGACACACAGCGATCAGCATTCTGTTTCTGCTACAAGGAGGGCAAACCAGATCTAATTACCACACCATCATCTTCCTCTGATCACTTCTTCCCTTGATCCTGAGAAAGAGGAGCCCACACAGGAATGGCAGATGAGGAAGAACACAGAAATAAACAACAACAAAGCCAGACCCAGCTCTCCTTTCACATCCATCGAGGCTCTGTGTCTCACACCAGGCCCCATGTATGGGAGAGAGGAAGGAGAGATGTGAATTGGATCTGAGATGGAAGTTTGATTAAATTGGCCCCGATGCTCTGGAACTAGACTGAGAGATAAAAGTAATCAGACAAGCTACGGGGTGGGCCTGAAATGCCACTGATTAAAATGAAAGAAGGATCACTGTGCCTGGGAAAAAGATAAACAAGGAGGTTTTCTGATTTCGTCCTATCAAGTTCAGTCCATATCATATATCAATTACACTTAAGTATAACAGAAATTCAATGGTGCTCAGGAAAATGCTGTTTCAAAGAAAACAATTGGCCCTTCATCTACAAAAGGTATGTAGAAATATACATAGGCAATTTTGAGCATTTTTTTTTGCTATATTTAAGTGATGGGGTACATGAAAACACAACAGACACACATGAACATCATGCATGCACACTCATAATTTTTTCATTAGGAATACAAAATTATGTAGGTTCCAAACTCTCCTGATTGTGTACATTAATTATGTGCAGGGTATATATATATATATATATATATATATATATAGAGAGAGAGAGAGAGAGAGAGAGAGAGAGAGAGAGAGAGAGAGGGAGAATTGATAGGGTGTGTGCATATATATATATAAATTATACCTCAATAAAGATGGGAAAAATGTGTAGGAAAATAGTGTTTTGATCATGGAATCTAGTGTGAACATATTCTCATTTTGCAAATATTTATGTTTGCTGTGTCATGCAATATTGAGGCGAATTTTGTAGAAATCAGCATTCATACTCCCTGTTAGTTATTGTGATTCACAATCAACTCTAACATTCCTGAGAAGACAGACAATTACACTGAGCTGAAAGAGGAAGGGGAAGAAAGAAATTAAAGGAGCCTAGTATAAAACATAGATTTCCTTGAAAAAAAATATAGTAAATGTTATAGGTTACAGGTTTTGATATTAAAAATGTGAAAGTTACAGAATATAACAATATCGGTTCATAAAAGAATGCATCTGTTCATTCTTTCATTCAGAAACACACTGAGTTCTTAATGCAAGCAAGTACTATTTTTACAGTTACAGAAAAGAAAAACAATACTCCTTATTTTAACAATTGTATAATTTTGAGGAAAAGTGTAGTATAGATAAGTAAACAGATACCACCGACACACCAGCACACCACCATCACACACACACACACACACACACACACACACACACAAAATGTGAGAGGGGTTTTTCTAAAGACGTGTGGTTGTTTAATGGTGCAGAGAAACTGAGGTAATAAGTGACTGCTGTATAGAGAAGGTAATCTTTAAGCTGAGTCTTGAAAGATTCGTAGAAGTCAATGGCCAAAAAAACAAAACAAACAAAAAAACAGGAGCAGGGGGAGTTAGAGATGGAGAGGTGGAACTATTTAAAGGTGAGCGAAGAGCATATTAAAAACAGAGAGTCCAGAAGGAATGGAAAATGTGAACAGTTCACTCCATTTTGCTGAATCATGAGGTATGTTCACAGCAGGACCAGCAAATGTAAATGGAGGGAAAGATGAAGAAGCACGCTTTTTCAAACTCTTTGGGCACGCTTTGAGGTGACGAGAGAGAGAAAAAGTGAGTGCAGCTCAGAGAGCCTTAAACTTCAACTGGAGAATTCTACTCTCATGTCTTACATACATGCTCCTTCCCACGTTAAGTTTCAGTTGAAGAGTTTTGCGAGTTAAAAAAAAAAAAAACCAGCGTCTGTGGATCTTGAAAAACAGCAGAAGCCACGTGGACAGACAAAAAGCAGCCATAGTAGAAAAAAATACCAAAAAAGGAAGCTAAACAAATCTAGGTCACAACCATGAGGACTTTTAATACTATTAATTTTTATCTGAAACTCTTCTTCCTTGGTGTTTTCTGTTTCCTGTTCTACTCTTATCCCAAATTGCCTCTTGATATTCTCTTTCTCTGAGAACTTTTATTCAACTAACACCTTAAATATTCACTCATAAATTTATTCTTTCACTACGCATTTTTGATTACCAGAAAATGCAAAAAGCGAACCAGAATATTCTTGCTCATAAGGAATTCCCACTCCGGTGAAGGAGACAAGTGTGTGGACAAGATGATATGACAAGTGCTGTCTCGGTCAGGAACAGTTTTGAGACCCAGAGAATGAAGCAACTAACTTAAAAGAAAGACTATCATCTATGAACTAGGTGAGACTTGTATTCAAATTCTAACTCTGCTATTTCCTAGGTATGTGTCCTTGCCTTTTTCAAATTAATAACTCTATCTACACCTCATTTTTATTTTCATCTACCATAAGGAATAATGGAAACACCTGTCTTATTGCATTACAGTGAAGACTGGCTATGACTAAGGATGTGAAGTGCTCAGCAGCGCCTGCCACAGACACACACTGGATAAGTAATAGTAAAGGTGATAATGGAGAGAAGAAGGAACAGGAGGAGGAAAAATTGGAAAAATCCAGGTGTGCTTCAGAGGGGAGATAACACTTAAGCTATGTCACAATTAATAAACAGAAGTTTTCCACTTGAGTGAGATGGGAAAGGGATTCCCAGGCAGAGGGAAAATGGTGTCCCAAGGGTTTCTCCACCAACTACTTCAGGTTGTCCTAGCCAAGCCCTTTTTGAGAAATGGCATCCACCACGACAATGGCTTAAAGTCTCCAGCAGGCTGATACCTCCTAAAGTGACAGAATGAGATTTAATATTTCTTCTAAGCTTCCTTTCTATTGGACCTCTATGTTGATGTCCTATATCCACTGCACACTCAAACACATTTTTGTGTCCTCTTGGAGAATACAAAATTTCCAAGCCATCATAGACTACTCTCCCTGTGCCCCTCTGCCTTCTCCATTTAAATCATCACCAAAGTTTGTTGATTCTGTGTCAGATTTATTCCCAAGTCTGGCTTCATCTCCCCAGATTCATTCATTCTCTCTTGCCAGAACTTCTGAAAGTGTCATAGATATTCTCCCGCATCCAGAATTTCCTTTATCAAACAATTGGACAATTTATGTTTATTAATTCCCTCCACAAAGATTAATTGGGTAACTACAAGATGCCAGGAATTCTTCCATGTGCTAGAAAATCGATAAAGAATATCTCCAAGCTACTGAAACAGTTCTTTACGTTGTCACATTGTAATCTGCACGAAGCTAATCATGTCAACTCTGTTGAAACCTCATCAACTCTGTATTGCACACAGACTATGACTTAGCATGTTATAGAAAACTCTTCATATTAAGTATTCAGTCTACATTAAAAAAACCTTTTCTTTGAATCACTCCATTTCCGGCTAACAAAACTCCCCAATCTGCAAACATTCCATTCCCTTTCTGCCTTTGCACATGGCAATTTACACTTTTGTTGTTCCCTGCATCTTGGTCTAGGGAATGATCCAGCTCTTGATAACCAGTTTAATATCTTCTCCATGAAAATGAAATCGGTCAGTTATCGAGTTTCAACTGTATATTCTTACTGCTTTAATTTCATTACCAATCATCAAACCCTCTAGACTTTATTTTCTGACTACTTAGCTTAAAGCTTTCTGACTACCTAGAAAACAATTCTCTATAGCTCCCTAGAGAACTCATTCTTTTTGAACTTACTCATAACGTTTCCTACCCTGTTAATATTCAAATACTACAGGCCTGTAACAAACTTAAAACATGTAGAAAAAGACCTAAATTTATTCACATTTGGGGAGATTTTTATACCTATAGTTCCTTTCCTCTTCTTTCTTTTTCAACATATAATTTTTGAAACAGAAAGCAATCCCATATGTTGAAACTATTCAAATCTTAATTATAAGTTAGAATCAGCATTAAATCTACAATAATTAAATAATCATTTAGCTGACTATGTGACTACTTAGCTCTGTTGCAAAACACATTCTCCCAATTTCTTTAAATGAAGGAAATTTAATGACTGAAATTAAATTCCCCTCATGCAGTGTATACCAGTATTGAATTCATTTGTTCATTCAACAAATATTCTTCAGATGATTGCTATGTGCTAAGCACATTGCAAGGCCCACGGTACACAGGGTTAAATAATATAAACTCTTTGTTGCCAAGGTACTCACAGTCTAGTAGAAAATTAAGAAAAGAAAATCAGAAAATATAACATAAAATTGTAACTGCTGTAGGACTATATGGCCTATGTGGCCAACTGTGCAGTTTAGAAGCTGAGCTTCTAAAATAGAGGTGATCATGCAGATGAGGAGAAGAGTCTTCCAGGTAAGAAGAGATGTCTAGCATATACAATTACGGAAGAGAATATGAGTCTCTGAAGCCAGGTACCTGTGTAAGCTCAAATGTGGAGTCCCCATATTTAGGAAATTGTATGTGCCTACAGCTCAGATACTGCATCTTTTAATTGTTTTTCTCCCATGGTGAATTGAGTAGTAGGTGCTCGACAAATAATTCTTGAATAGATAAATAACTATTTGTAGGAACTAATAAGAAGTGATTGTTCTCAAATCGTTTGAAAATTCTAATATTTGAGGTAGGATTAAGGTCTGGGTTTAGAAATAGCAGTGTTTACATTAATATGTATTTTTTAATGTGGTCTTTAAAGTTTGTTTAGACACTTCAGATTACCAAACAAATTTGACAAGAGATGCTGCAACAGAAAATATCAAGATTAGATTAAATTCATTGTGGACCAGATTTTTAAAATTTATTTCCAGATAGAATTAGTTAATACTGTCAAGACAGAACTGACATGAGTCTGACTACCAAGATGGCGACGGGTCTGGAGCGGCCGTGACAGGAGACAGCGCGATCTTGTGAGCCGTGCACTGTGATACCAGAGTATTGATTGCATTTCCAAGAGCAACAAAAGGCGA
>NW_007757217.1:6568-6926 GCF_000696425.1 Galeopterus variegatus | reverse complement strand
GGTCATATGAAGAACAGCGTTTGAAATGGTTCTTCTCTCAGCATTTAGCAATTTAGGAAAGCTGAATAAATCAGCATTTGCAGAGCTACTTCCCTGTGTCAGGAAGAATGTTATGTCCTGGGTTGGAAGGTGGAGAACACATAGATAAATTAGACGTAGTCTCAGAAAGTTCTCTTTCACTGGGAATAACATACAATATACTCCTAAAAAGTAAAGATCAAAACAAGATTGAATAGGTCATGTGCTAAATGAATAGTATAAACATGTAAATTTGCAGGGGTCGTGAAGAGATAATATTCTTGAAAAAAAGTTAAAAGACCTGATTCAGGTCTTATATGTATACAATTTGGTAACTATG
>NW_007757217.1:0-992 GCF_000696425.1 Galeopterus variegatus | reverse complement strand
AATTTAGAAGAGAGAGATGATACTTTGGGATAATGTGGTCATGGATAATAACATGAGGGATGTGAACATGAACTAAATAAACATTGAAAGAATAAGAGGATGTTGTTAGACAAGAGATAAAAAAGGGAGACAAAATATGAGCAAAGGTTGAGAGTTACCATATCTCTTCTGGTCACTTGTGTCCTTGGGGATGGCCACAATACCTGACACACAACAGGCAATGCATAATACCTACTTACTGAATAAATGAATGAATTGGGAGATGCTCTCATAGCTTACAAGTGGTATGATATCTAAAAGATCACACTCTCTATTCATTTGAAGACTCCTAAGCAGATAAACTAAACAACCAAAGAGACAAATTTGTATAGAAACTTTCTTCAGTGCCTTATAATGGATGAAAGTGAGCATTTTACATGTCTAACTTAAGTTTTTCTTTCTTGTTTGTATGATAAAAGCTTTTCAAAATTTCCAAGATCATACAGTCAATAAATGGCAAAATTCAGAACCAATACTCATCTATGTCAGTTTCTAATCAAGGGAGGATTCCCTAAAACTGCTTTTGAACTTGACCTATAACATGCACTTGATTCTTTCTTGTTTTCTGCCATATTTTTGACTTGAGCTCTTCATTTTTATTGCAGTTTTTCAGCTGTTTAGCTTTCAGAAAAAAATTCCCACTTAAATTATATATGGACCTTCCTCTGAAATGCCTCCAATGCCAGGCATTTTCTTTCCTCTCTATCATCCTTAAAACTTTGGTGCTCATTATACCTTCTTTTTTCCTCTGAGGATGCCTTGGCATGCTCTTTACTAGTTATCTCCAGGATCAATTTCGGATGCTAGAGGAAGGGGAACCTTGCTTTGATTTCCCCTGAGCTAGCTAAAGTTCTAATCGCTAAAATAGAAGAGCCCTGAGAGGACATCTTTGCTCGCATATCACTTCTTGGCCACAGATAAATTGTTTCTCAATAGTTTTCTTTTTTTTTTTT
>NW_007757216.1:6461-6926 GCF_000696425.1 Galeopterus variegatus | reverse complement strand
CATAGATGCTCTTAAAGATCATTCACACTGCACAGGACTTGCTGTGGATTTAATGTTCCCCCAAAACTCACTGAAGCTTGATTCCTATTGTAACATTGTAAAGAGGGTGGGAAATCAGACAAAGGCAGCGTGGAAAGGTGGGGCCTTTAAGAAGTGGTTGGATAGTGATGGTTACAACCTCATGAATGGATTAATTCATTCATAGAGTAATGGAATACTCCATTAGTGAGCTGTCATGGAAGTGGTCCTTGTGGCTTTATAAGGAGAGCAAGTGAGCACATGAAAGAGCTCTTGCCATCCTTGCTCTGTGATTGTCTGCATCATGGGACCCTGTAGAGAGTTCCTACCCAGAAGGCCCTCACCAGAAGCACCCCCTAGAGCACGGACTTCCCAGCCTCCAAAGATGTAAAAAATAAGATTCATTTTCTTATAAATTACCTAATTTCAGTTATTCTGTTATAAGCA
>NW_007757216.1:0-5285 GCF_000696425.1 Galeopterus variegatus | reverse complement strand
CAAAAGCAAAAGTCCTCCCAGCTGTGAACCTGTAAAAATCAAAACCAAATTTATCTACTGCCAAGAAACAATGGTGGAACAGGCATTGGGTACACATTCCCATTCCAAAAGGGAGGAATAGGCCAAAAGAAAGGAAAAACACGTCCCAAACAAGTCCAAAACCCAGAAGGGCAGGCATTAAATCTCAAGGCTGGCAAATCAGGTACCTTGATTCCATGTTCAACTGCCTCTGCACATTGGTGTGGGGGTTGGGTCCCCAAGTCCTTGGGCAGCTCTGCTCCTACGGCTTTCCTGGTCTCAGGCCACACTTCACCTCTCCCAGGCTGGTGTTTCACTCTGGTAGCTCCACAGGTCTGGGGTCTCCATGGCAGTCCCACTCTTATGGCTCCACTGGGCATGGTGCTATTGGGGTTTCTCTGCTGCAGCTCTGACCCCACATTTCTGCCCTGCATTGCTCTAGTAGATGGCCTCTGCAGTGGCTCCACCCCTTTGGCAGGTCTCTGCTTGGGCCCCTAGGCTTTTCCATACATCCTCTGGAATCTGGGTGAAGGATGCTACACTTCCACTGCTCTCACATACTGCTGGCCTACAGACTTAACACAACATGGACGACACCGAGTTTTCAGTCCTTTACTCTCCAGAGCTGCTGCATGAACCACACTTGGGACTGCTCTATCCTGAGCAGCTGGGATACAGGGAGCAGATTCCTGAAGGCAGCTGCACACCAGATCTGTCCTCCAAGGGTAACTCAGTCCTTGTAGGCCTCAGGGCCTGTGATGGATGGGACACCTTTCCAGACTTCTCCAATGCCTTTAGGGCATTTTTTCCATTGTCCTGGAAAAATGCATATCATATAAAAATATTAAAGAGTAAAATAAAATCACTATGAGGAGCGAACAATGAGAAATGAAAGAAAATAAAATAAAGATTTGAAAAAGAACTAGATAGATTTTATTTTAAAATCTGATCGAAATAGAAAATGCAGTGATGAGTTTAACAGGTTACACAGAGTCGAGGAGAGATTTAAGGAAATGAAAAGATAAAAGATAAGAAATTATTCAGAACGTACTTCAGGAACACTGGAAAATTAAAAATATGAAAAAGTCAGAAGGGATATATAGAAGGTCTCACATTACATAATCTGAGTTCCAGAAGGAGGAAAAAAATCAATGTGGCATAAACAAAGGGGAGTTATTAAAAAGGTTTTAAAAATTCACGTGTGCCTCAATAGATATGGCTTGACTGAACTGAGAGTCTTGAATATATAATTCGATATATAGTATTATTTAAATGTGCTTACTGTTTTATCTATTAATAGAATAAAGTATTTGGTACTGTATTAAAATAAAATTCAATTAAACACATTTTTTTGAAACCAACCACTCAGTTGTGACACTTCGATGTTCTTTGATGCTTAAAGGTGGTCTGTATACTCAGTCTGTTTTTATACACAGGCTTAATTATAATATCTCTTCCTAACTTAGCATGAGTCATTAGAATGCAAAGCCTTTAGGCATAATTTGTGCTTGACACTGATGCAAATTGCTTCTGGGCTCCCCTCCTAGCAACTCTGTTTACATACCTTACTTCTATTAGAAGCTATCAGACTAATTAAAGAAATAGACTTAATTTTCCTTTCAAACTTTGAGTCAGTAGAAGCTCCAACTGTTATTATTACTGAATGTCTGTTTCTATTATGAATAAGGAAAAGAAAAAAAATAGTCTTATAAGCAGTATCTTTTGATTTCAGTACATGATATATTTATGACTAAATTTTTTCAGTTGGAAGAAGATAACATAACATGAACCTCTTTGTTAAAGACAAATGAGACACCCTACATTATTTATTTCTTACTTGTTAAGATTTAAAATATGATAGATGTGGTTGATAAATTCACCATATGAAGGTACTTTAAAAAGTTTGAGGAAAACTAGAATTAAAAGAATATTTTCATGAACTTTTGAAGTACCCTGGTAGCTAGCTGTGGAAATCTATCTTTAACACCAACTGATTTGAAAGAATTTCTAAGTTTCATGTTGATCATCCTATTTTTGAGCAACAATTTAAAATGGAAAAATAGAGACCTTTCACAATGATTTTGGATTGTTTTCATCACAGAGGCAAACTAAATTTACTGCATGTTGGTGAATGGTTTGCTGATGATTCCAAGTATCTTACCTTCTTTGCTTTAGAATTAAGACTACACTTGTAAGATCAGGTGAGGAAATAGGAAATCAAACTTCTGTTTCCAGAGTCCAGTTTTAAGCACTGAAATGCTGGTACAAGACATTTGTAAAGATATTGCAATGTTTGGGTATTGACCAATAGTAGATTTTGAAATTGATCTATCAGACAGGGTAAGGAACAGGCATCAAAATCATCAGAACATAATTTCATCTTAAACTTTTTTTAACATTACCATTTAATAAGGATTGAATCTGTAAAACAATTTGGGGAAATTTGTCATAATAATATTTAGTCTATTGATTTGTGAACATATAATATCTCTCCATTATTTTGAAATTTTAAAATCATCATTTTTAAAAAAATAGAAAATGAAAAATTTTTATCAAGAATATTTGAATTTTTTCAATGTTCCAGACTTTTACTTCTTTTGATAAACTTACTCCAAAGTAGTATATTATTTCTGATGCTATTAAAAGTAGAATGATTTTCATTTTTGGATTGTTCACTGTTAGTGTATGAAAATGCAAATGATTTTTTTTATCGTCTTTGTATTCTGTAAATTTATTGACTTGCTTGTTAGTCCTAGCAGTGTTTTTGTAAATTTCTTAGAATTTTCTATATGCAAGATCATATGCATCATATGTGCATATCCGTGGATATGGATATGCATATATCCAATCTGGATGCCTTTTTGCTGCCTAATTTTCCTGTATTTTCTGTTTCAGTCTTTTCAATACAATACAAAAGAGAAGTGGTGAGAATAGAGATCTTTGTTTTACTCTGGGCTTTAGAGGAAAGCATTCAATCTTTAACCATTAAATAAGATATTAGTTGGAGGTTATCCACAGATGGCATTTATTAAGTTAAGAAAATCTCTTTTTATTCCTAGTTTTTTGAGTGTTTTTCTTGTTGTTATCACTAAATGGTGTTAGGTTTTGTCAGAGCCTTTTTATGCATCTGTTGAGATAATCATAGAGATTTTGTCTCTTATTTTATTAATATTGTGAAGTACATTGATTGATTTTCAAATGTTAGGCCAACCTTGCATTTCAGCAATAAATCCCACTTAGTAAAGATATATAATCCTTTGATATGTTGCTGGATTTGGTTGCTAGTATTTTGTTGAGAATTCTGTGTCTATACTCTCAAGGGATACTGCTCTGTAGTTTTCTTTTCTTGTGATACCTTGTTTTGTTTTGGTATCAGGGTAACACTGACCTCATAGAATTAAAAGAAAATTATTTCAACCTTTTATGTTATTAAAAGAGTTTGTAAAGGTTGTGATGGAGTTTGGATGTGTTGTCCCCTCCAAAACTCATGTGGAAATTTGATCCCCAATGTGGCAGTGTTGGAAACTGATTGAGTCATGGAGATGGATCCCTCATGAATGGATTAATGCTCTGGGGGTGGGTGGGTAATGAGTGAGTTCTTGCTCTGTTAGTTCCCATGAGAGCTTGTTGTTTATAGGACCCTGGCACCTCCTCTCTCTTTCTCTTGCTTCCTTTCTCACCATGTGATCTGCTTGTACCCGCTGGCTGCCTGCCACTTTCTGCCATGAGTAGAAGCAGCCTGAGGCCCATGCCAGATGCAGCTGTCCCAGAATCGTAAGCCTAATAAACCTCTGTTCTTTATAAATTACCCAGTCTCAGGTAATTCTGTTATAGCAACACAAAATGGACTAAAACAGGTTGGTATTAATTATTTTTTTAAATGTTTGTCAGATTTTACCTTTGAAGCCATCTGTGATTGAATTTTTCTTCTTGGAATTTTTTAAATTTATTAATTCAATCTCTTACATTTTGCAGACATATTCAGAATTTCTATTTTTTCTTGATTCCATTATCATAATTTGTGTCTTTTAAGGATTTTTTTCTATTTTATCTGTTTACATAATTTTTGTGGTATATAATTGTTCATAGTATTTACTTATAATACTTTTTTATTTTTGTAAGGTGTGTGGAGATATCCCCTTTTGCATTCCCGATGTTAGAAGTTTGAGTCTTTCTTTTTCCTTGGTCAGTCACGCTAATAATTTGTCAATTTTGTTAATCTTTTCAAAGATCTAACTTTTGGTTTTACTGGTTTTTACTATTGTTTTTCTATTTTGCATTCCATTTGTTTCTGAACTAATATTTATTTCCTTCTTTCTGCTTGCTTTAGGTTTAGTTTATTCATTTTATAATTTGTTCAGGTGAAAGGTTAAGGTATTTTTTGTTACCTATTTTTAACATAGGTGTTTACAGCAAATTACAGCAACACTTTACATTCTTTAAGTTTTGATATATATATATTTTGATAAGTTTTACATATTTTCATATATATAACGTAAGTGTTCTTTGTGATTTATTCATTTACCCATCAGTTATTTACAGGATTTTTTTCTTTTTTCATTTCTAAGTATTTGTGGATTCCCAAAATTCCCCTCCCCAAATTGATTTTTAATTTAACCTCTATTGTGGTCAGGAAACATGCTTTGTATAATGTCAGTTCTTTCAAATTTATTGAGGCTTGTTTAATCATATGGTCTATCATGGAGAATGTGCCATTCTTGAAAAGAATATACTTTCTATGGAGTGAAGTCCTCCATAGATAAAATATTAGGTACATTTGGTTTTTAGTTTTTTTTTCATATACTTTGTTTTCTTTTTGCTTACTTGTTCCACCCTTTATTGAAAGTAGGATGTTCAAGTCTCCAACTGTTATTATTAAACTATATTTTCCTTTAATTTTCTCAGTTTTCGCTCATGAATTTCAAGCTTTCTTATTTACACATATGTTTGCAATTATTACAGCTCCTTGATGTTTTGACTCTTGAATCACTTAAAATGTTCTTCTTTATCTCTAGTAATATTTTTTTCTTAAATTCTGTTTGTCTGATATTAACAGAGATACTCCCACTATCTTCTGATTAACTGTTTGAATAGTATATCATCTTCTGCCTTTTAACTTTCAACTTATTTGTGCATTTTAATATAAAGCATGTCTTTGTACATAACAGAGTTGGAGAGTTTTTTTTTTCCATTCTGCCAATTTCTAACGTCTAATTGAAATTTTTAACCAATTTAAGTTTAATGCAATTACTAATAAATTAGTATTA
>NW_007757215.1:6317-6927 GCF_000696425.1 Galeopterus variegatus | reverse complement strand
CAGTATTTCATTCGTTTTTATAGCTGAGTAGTATTCCATTGTGTAGATACACCACAATTTCTGTATGCTCTCATCTGATGCTGGACATTTGGGCTGGTTCCAACTCTTGGCTATTGTAAAGAGTGCTGCAGTGAACATTAGGGAACAGGTATACCTTCGACTTGATGCTTTCCATTGCTCTGGGTATATTCCCAGCAGTGGGATAGCTGGGTCATATGGTAGATCTATCTGCAATTGTTTGAGGAACCTCCATACCATTTTCCATAGAGGCTGCACCATTTTGCAGTCCCACCAACAATGTATGAGAGTTCCTTTTTCTCTGCAACCTCGCCAGCATTTATTGTTCAGAGTTTTTTGGATTTTAGCCATCCTAACTGGTGTGAGATGGTATCTCAGTTTTGATTTGCATTTCCCGGATGCTGAGTGATATTGAGCATTTTTTCATATGTCTCTTGGCCATTTGTATATCTTCCTTAGAGAAATGCCTACTTAGCTCTTTTGCCCATTTTTTAATTGGGTTGCTTGCTTTGTTCATGTAAAGTTGTTTGTGTTCCTTGTATATTCTGGATATTAATTCTTTGTCAGATGTATATTTTGCAAATATTTTCTC
>NW_007757215.1:1692-2680 GCF_000696425.1 Galeopterus variegatus | reverse complement strand
GAATGTTGAATTTTATCAAATGCTCTTTCAGCATCTATAGAGATGATCATATGGTCCTTGTATTTGATTTTATTAATATGGTGTATGACATTATTGATTTGTATATGTTGAAGCATCGTTGCATCCCTGGGATGAATCCCAATTGATCGTGGTGAATAATTTTACGTATGTGTTGCTGTATTCTGTTTGCTAGTATTTTAGTGAGGGTTTTTGCATCTATATTCATTGAGGATATCAGCCTGTAGTTTTCTTTTTTAGTTATATCTTTACCTGGTTTTGGTATCAGGATGACGCTTGTTTCATAGAAAGAGTTTGGGAGATTTGTGTGTGTTTCAATCTTTTGGAATAGTTTGTAAAGAATCGGTGTCAATTCCTCTTTGAATGTTTTGTAAAATTCTCCTGTGAATCCATCTGGTCCTGCTTTTCTTTGTTGGGAGCCTTCTGATAACAGCTTCAATCTCCTTTATTGTTAGTGGTCTGTTCAGATTTTCTACATCTTCCTTGCTCAGTTTTGGGAGCTTGTGTGTGTCCAGAAATTTATCCATTTCCTCCAGATTGTCAAACTTGTTGGCATATAGTTGTTTATAGTAGTCTCAAATGATTCCTTGTATTTCAGATGTATCAGTTGTAATAGCACCTTTTTCATTTCTAATTTTTGTTATTTGAATCTTCTATCTTCTTTTTTTAGTTGGCCATGCTAATGGTTTGTCAATTTTATTTATCTTTTCAAAAAACCAACTTTTTGATTCATTGATCTTTTGTATTGTTTTTTGGGTTCAATTTCATTAAGTTCTGCTCTGATCTTATGATTTCTTTCCATTTGCTAACTTTAGGTTTGGATTGTTTTTGTTTTTCTAGTCCTTTAAGGTGAAGTGTTAGGTTGTTCCCTTGCCATCTTTCCCTTCTTCTGAGGTGAGCATATAATGCGATAAATTTCCCCCTTAGTACCGCTTTTGCAGCATCCCACAGGTTTTTGTATGATGTATCA
>NW_007757215.1:0-1048 GCF_000696425.1 Galeopterus variegatus | reverse complement strand
GTTTCTCTGTTGATTCTTTGCCTAGATAATCTGTCCAATATTGACAGTGGGGTGTTCAGGTCCCCTGCTCTTATGGTAGTAGTGTCTATTTTCTTCTTTAGGTCTATTAGAGTTTGTTTTATAAATCTGGCTGCTCCAACATTGGGTGCATACATATTTATGCTTGTTATGTCTTCTTGATGGATCAGTCCTTTTATCGTTATGTAGTGTCCCTCATTGTCTCTTTTTATGGTTTTTAGTTTAAAGTCTATTTTGTCAGATATGAGAATAGCTACTCCAGCTCGTTTTTCTTTTCTGTTTGCATGGTAAATCTTTTTCCATCCTTTCACTCTTAGTCTATGTGAGTCTTTATGGGTGAGGTGGGTCTCTTGAAGGCAGCATATAGTTGGGTCCTCCTTTTTAATCCAGTCAGCCAGTCTGTGTCTTTTGATTGGGGAATTTAAGCCTATTACATTAAGAGTTGTTATTGACAAGTGTTGATTTATTCCTAGCATTTTATTGATTGTTGTTTGGTTGTCTTAGGTGTCTTTTGTTCCTTGCTTTCTGATTTACTGTTTGTTTTCTGTGTTTGTTGGTTCCTTAGGATGTAGATAGCCTTTTTGTTTGTTTGTTTTCTCTTCATGAATGCCATTTTTATTATACTAGTGGGTTTAGATTTTTCTTGGGTTTTTATGGCAGTGGTAGTTATTTTTCAGTAACCAAACCCAGTAGTCCCTTCAGAATTTCTTGTAAGGGTGGTTGTGTGGTGGTAAACTCCCGTGGTTTTTGTTTGCCTGAGAAATATAATATTTGCCTTTCATTTCGGAAGGATAGGCTTGCAGGGCAGAGTATTCTTTGCTGACAATCTCTGGCTTTTAGTATTTTGGATATGTCATCCCATTCCTTTCTGGCTTTTAGGGTTTTTGATGAAAAGTCTGATGTTAGCCTGATTGGGGCTCCCTTATAGATGATTTGACACTTCTTCCTTGCAGATTTTAATATTTTCTTTTTGTCTTTGAGTTTTGCCAATTTGACTGTAACATGTCTTGGAGAAGACCTTTTTGGGTTG
>NW_007757214.1:5941-6927 GCF_000696425.1 Galeopterus variegatus | reverse complement strand
CACTGAATAGTATTCCATTGTATGGATGTACCATAGTTTATTTAATCATTTGTCTGTTGATGGACGTTTGAGTGATTTGCAGTTGTGGGTGATTATAAATAAAGCTATCGTGAACATTTATGTCCAAGTCTTTGTATGGACATGTACTTTGTATTCTGGAGGGCAAGTACCTACGAGTGGAATGGCTCGATCATATGGTACGTGTATGTTTAACTTTTTAAGAAACCGCCAAACTGTTTTCCAAATGAGTTAGAACGTTTCACATTCTGACCAACAGGACGTGAGATTTCCAGTTGCTCTAAACCTCACTAACACTTTATATGGTCAGTCTTTGGTCATTCTTTTTAATTTCAGCAGTTCTAATGAGTACGTAGTAGTATCTCATTGTATTTCCCTATTGACTAATGATGCTGAGCATCTTTTCATGTGCTTATTTGCTGTCTGTACCCCTTCTTTGGTAAGGTATTTGTTCAGATCTTTTACCTACGTTTTTGTTGGAGTGTTTTTTTTACTGAGTTAGTTATAGGAGTTATTTGTTCTGGACACAACATCTTTATCCAAATATATGCTTTGCAGATATTTTCTCTCAATCTGTGGCTTTTCAGTCTCTTAACAATGTCTTTTGAAGAAAAGTTTTTCATTTTGATGAAGCCTAGTTTATTAATATTTTTTATGGACTGTACTTTTGGGGTTGTATCTAAGAAATCTTTGCCTAATTCAGCCACAAAGACTTTAGTGTATGTTTTTTTCTAGATGTTTTATAGTTTTGGGTTTTACAGTTAGATTTATGATTCATTTTGAGTTAATTTTTGTAAGTGATGCAAGGTATGAATTGAAATTCATTTTTTTTTTCCTTTTTGTCTTTTTTCGTGACCGGTAACAGGATCGCAACCCTCAGTGTCGTGCCCGTACCGCGACTGGCAACGGTATCACAACCCTCGGTGTCGTGCCCGCACCGCGCTCAACCAGTGAGCGGACCGGTCTCT
>NW_007757214.1:2171-4370 GCF_000696425.1 Galeopterus variegatus | reverse complement strand
TAGTATATAGAGATGCAGTACAGTTGCTTTTTTATATTGATCTTGTATTCTGCAAAGGTGCTTGTAGCTTTTTTGTAGATTCCATTGGATTTTCTATATAGACAATCATGTCGACTTCACATAAAGACAGTTTTATTTCTTCCTTTCCAATATGGACTTTTTCTTGCTTTATTGCATTGTAGAACCTCCAGTATAGTGTTGAGTAGAAATGGTGAGAGTGGACATCCTTGTCTTGTTCATGATTTTAAAGGGGAAATAATGTAGTGTTTTACCCCTCAGTATGTTAGCTGTGGGTTTTCTGTAAATGTTATTTTTCAGTTCCTCTTTTCTTCTGTTCCTACTTTTCTGAGAATTTATATCAGGAATAGTTGTTAGATTGTATCAAAGCCTTCTTCTGTATCTGTCAAGATGCTCATATGGTGGTTATTTTTTAGTTTAGTATGGCAAATTGATTTTTGATTGTTAAACCAACCCTACATTTCTGGGATGAGCTCTCCTTGATCATGATATATTTTCCTTTTTATATATTATTGGATTCTATTTGCTAAAACTTTGTTAGAATTTTTCACCTGTTGGTTTGTAGTTTTCTTTCCTTGTAAAAGCTTTGTCTGGCTTTGGTATCAGGGTAATGCTGACCTCATAGAATGAGTTGAGAAGTATTCCCTCATCTTCAGTTTTTTGGAAGAGTTTCTTTCAGTTGGTTTTATGTTCTCCTCAAGTATTTGATAGAGAAGCCATCTGGGCTTGGGATTTTCTTTGTGCGAAGGTTTTGAACTAGAAATTCACTTTATTCCATAAATATAGAGATAATCACGTTGTCAGTGTCTTCTGGAGTGAGATGTGATCATTTTTGTCTTTCAAGGAATTTGTACATTTCATCTAAGTTAGCATAAAGTTGTTTATAATATTCTTATATTATTCTTACAGTATCTGTAGACTCTATAGTGATGCCACCACTCTCATTCCTGATATTGGTAACTTGTATCTTTTTATTTTGTTTATTTATTTTTTTTAGAAAGATGACCGGTAAGGGGAGCTTAACCCTTGACTTGGTGTTGTCAGCACCACACTCAACCAAGTGAGCCACAGGCCGGCCCTGCATCTTTTTATTCTGATCGATCTAGTTAGAGGTTTATCAATTTTATTGATTTTTCTCAAGGAACCAGCTTTAGGTTTTGNTCAACCAGTGAGCAGACCGGTCTCTATATGGGATCTGAACCCTTGGCGGGAGTGCCGCCACACTCTCAAGCGCCGCACTTTACCGAGTGCGCCACTGGGCCGGCCCTGAAATTCATTTTTTCCATGTGGATATTCGTTGTCCCAGTACCTTTTGTTGAAAAGACCATCTTTTCTCCACCTAATTGCCTGTGTACCTTTGTCAGATATCATTGGCACCATATATGTGTTTATCTGTTTCTGTACTTCTGTTATGTTCCATTGATTTTTGTATTATTAAGCTAATACCATACTTTATTACTGTAGATTTATTTGTAATGTCTTGAAATCAGATAATGTTATTTCTTTAACTATTTTTTTCAGAGTTATTTTTCCTATTCTAGATCCTTTGTATTACCATATGAGTTTTCAAATTAGCTTATCAATTTCTACCAAAAAAAGCCTGCTAGGATTTTAGTTGGTACTTCATTGACTCTTTAGATCAATTGGGGAGAATTGACACCTTAACAATATTGAGTTTCTGATCCATGAACAAGGTCTATCTCTCTATTTAAGTCATATTTAATTTCTTCAGCAGTGTTTTGAAATTTTTATTTTTTATTTTTGGCAGCTGGACGGTAAGGGGATCTGAACCCTTGAAGCTTTTTGTTTGTTTTTTTTAAAGATGACCGGTAAGGGGATCTTAACCCTCGACTTGGTGTTGTCAGCACCACGCTCTCCCAAGTGAGCTAACTGGCCATCCCTATGTAGGGATCCAAACCCATGGCCTTGGTGTTATCAGCACCGCACTCTCCCGAGTGAGCTACGGGCCGGCCGGCTCCAAACTCTTGAAGTTTTTAGTCTACAGGTTTTACATATCTTTTGTCAAATTTATCCCTAAATATTTCCTATTTTTTGTTGCTGTTACAAGTGGTACTTCTTAAAAATTTCAATTTCTGATGGTTTGTTGCTAGTATATAGAGATGCAGTACAGTTGCTTTTTTATATTGATCTTGTATTCTGCAAAGGTGCTAAGCTCAATTT
>NW_007757214.1:0-379 GCF_000696425.1 Galeopterus variegatus | reverse complement strand
GATCTAGTTAGAGGTTTATCAATTTTATTGATTTTTCTCAAGGAACCAGCTTTAGGTTTTGTTGATTTTTCTAATTAATTCATTTCTGCTTCTGCTATTTATTATTTCCTTTCTTCTGCTTGCATTAGGTTTCATTTGCTCTTTTTCTAGTTTCTTAAGGTGAAAGCTGAAGAAATTCAATTGAGACCTTTCTTCTTCCCTAATATAGGTGTTTATTGCTATAATTTCCCCTCAGAGTACTACTTTGACAAATTTTGGTATGTCAGATTTTTTTTTTTATTCAGTTCAAAATACTTTCTCATTTCCGTTTTGATTTCCTTTTTTTTTTTTTTTCTTTTTTGTCTTTTTTCGTGTCCGGCAACGGATCGCAACCCTCAGT
>NW_007757213.1:6238-6927 GCF_000696425.1 Galeopterus variegatus | reverse complement strand
AGCATGCAAGACGATGTATAGACACCGAAGTTTGTGCAGCTGTAGAAGAGATTATGCATGGCGGTGATGGGGCGGGGACCGGGACCTGGCCTGAAATTTGCGTGGAGGAGGTGATGCTGGAACAGACTCTCCTGGGAATTAGACAGGAGAGAGAGGGAAAGGGCCCTCCAGGGAGGAGGGACTGGACAAGCAACAATATGGAGGTGTGAATGTGGAGGGGAGGAGTGGGCAGGGACAGGTAGAGTGTTAAGCACTTGGATTCCATTTTGCAGGTGATGGGGAGCTAGTGAGTGTATTTAAAGAGGGGAATGACATTGTCAAGTTTATATTTTACAACATTGGCCTGACAGTAGTAGGCATGGCTTAGAGAGGACTAGACCTCTGCAAGAGGAGCATTCGAGATATGTATCAGTTAGAAAGCCTTTGACTGCCAGAAACAGCAAATCCAACCCCAAATGGCTTAAACTGTAAGGAATTNACATGGACTTGGGTGGGAAGGCTTTAGTTCTGAGGAGCTGGGCTGTGGGAGGTCTGGGGGGGCATCTGTGGGAATCAGCGGGATGAGAGTTGGGAGTTCCATTCAGATGTGCAAACACTGGTGAACACCTACCATGTGCTGGGCCCCAAGCTGGGTACTGGGGATGCAGAGGTGACTAAGATCTTGTCTCTGCCTTCAAGGAACTCATGGG
>NW_007757213.1:0-1347 GCF_000696425.1 Galeopterus variegatus | reverse complement strand
CACACACACTCTCCAACAGCAGCATGCTGGTGATATGCCAGCAACCTTTTCTAAGAGCTTCTCTCTCCACTCTCTCATTTTCTCCTTTACCACCTCTGGATCCCCTCCTTCTACTTCCCTCCCTGGTCACCTCATCCCATTTAATGAGCAGTGAACACAAGTCCTGGATCTGCCAGGCTGGCCCTTTGCCATGTAGTTTGGAGGCAACACAAGACATGGAAAAGAACTAAGCAGATGTGAGAGCCCAGTGGAGCCGGGTTCAGATCCCAGCTCCTCCACTTAACCAGGTTCAGAACCAAGGACACACTAGGCAGTTATTTAACTCCTCTAAGCCTTGCTTTTCTCACCTGTAAAACTGAACTATGAAGACTTCCTTGCAGGGTTGTTGGAGGAATGTGCGTGGTCACAGGTATGAACCACCCCACACAGGCAGGCACCCAGGAAGTGTCTGTGGAAGTCGGCTCTCTCCTCTGCTTGGCTGCCCCCATAAATATATTTCTGTGTGTGGTCTCCATGTCACTGTCTGAGACAGAAAAGAGGCCCACCCTAGTGAAGTGTTTGGGGTCGATTTTGCGTGGACTTTACCTCATTTATCCGGGGCTGGTTTCAGCCCTACATGGGAAATGCTACAGCTGCACTCACTGAGCTCGCTCGGTGTGAGACAATTACAGTCATTTCATCTGTGCAACGGCCTGCTCATCCCTTCAAAGCAAATAAGGAAGCTGAGGCACAGAGGGTTTAAGCAATTTGCCTGAGTTCACACACCTGGTAAGTGGCTAGGAACCCACCTCCTAACCCTGACTTTCGATTGGCAGATGGCACTGTTTTATCTGGTGATTTAACAGGTCATCTGCTTCTCAGAGTCAGCCCATTCAGACGTGGCCATCTAGCTTCGCTCTCAAGTGACATGGACTTGGGTGGGAAGGCTTTAGTTCTGAGGAGCTGGGCTGTGGGAGGTCTGGGGGGACATTTGTGGGAATCAGCGGGATGAGAGTTGGGAGTTCCATTCAGATTTGCAAACACTGGTGAACACCTACCATGTGCTGGGCCCCAAACTGGGTACTGGGGATGCAGAGGTGACTAAGATCTTGTCTCTGCCTTCAAGGAACTCATGGGGAAGTGAGCGGGGCAGGGCTCCAGCATGCAAGACGATGTATAGACACCGAAGTTTGTGCAGCTGTAGAAGAGATTATGCATGGCCGTGATGGGGCGGGGACCGGGACCTAGTCTGAAATTTGCGTGGAGGAGGTGATGCTGGAACAGACTCTCCTGGGAATTAGACAGGAGAGAGAGAGGGAAAGGGCCCTCCAGGGAGGAGGGACTGGACAAGCAACAATATGGAGGTGT
>NW_007757212.1:6403-6927 GCF_000696425.1 Galeopterus variegatus | reverse complement strand
GCTTTGGAAAATAGCAACCCCCTGCCTTTCCTCCCCCATGCTCTTTATTTTTGAATTAATAATCTTTTGACATTTTTTGAAACCTAACTAGTAATTCAGTTAAATATGCTGAGATTTGATAAAATTGGGTCTGCTTTACTTTCTACTTAATTGCTTATTAGTCAGGTCAATTTTTGCACCAGGGTGCTGCAGTGAGATGTCTGAAACCATAACTTGTAGAGTTATACTATCTTGAAACCAGATCACACATTGGTGATAGGTCATGGGATTTTTTTTTTTTCTAAATTATTTAAAATGTATTGTATATTTTAGGTCGATTTGGTCAAACAACTCCACCACTGGTTGATTTTCTCAAGGACATTTTAAGAAGATATCCAGAAGGAGGGCAGATTCTTAAGGTGGGGCATATTTGCGTTTATGTGTGATTTACTTTGATTAAAAATGAGATGAAGTAAAATTACTTAGAGGTCCTGTTAGTGTTTAAATTTTTAAGATTTCATCTAGATTTGAATGGCTGTATTTTT
>NW_007757212.1:0-1004 GCF_000696425.1 Galeopterus variegatus | reverse complement strand
ATATCTAGTTTAGGCAAGGGTTAAGGGTACTTGCACAGGATAGCCATTGAGACAGTGACTACTGAATTTCATAACAGTGAGAACACTGGTTGAGTTTGAGACTATCAAAAATGTGTACTAGGCATAACTATATGTTACTTATTATTTAGTGGCAAGGCACCCACAAACTAGCGCCATTTATTTCATTTGCTTTGGAAAATAGCAACCCCCTGCCTTTCCTCCCCCATGCTCTTTATTTTTGAATTAATANAAAATGTCAAAACTCAAAATTTTAACAAGCAATGTAGTTACATAAGCCTCTTACTCTATTCAGTCAGCTTGTATCTTATATCATCAGTAAGATAGAGGGACACTCTTTCCATATATGTAATGCTTTCTTAACCTTACGAAAGAAGCTGTAAGAGGCTGTGCATTTGTGTATTATCTTCTGCTTCAGGGATACCCTGGTTTGGAAGTGGGGTGGGAAGAAAGATTGAAGGAAAGGAAGGGAATAAGGAAAATGAAAGGAAAGGCGGTAAGAGAACCATTATCAGTCGACTCCTGATATCTCACTCCTGCTCTGAAGTGTGTTGTGAAGAAGGTTCATGATTTTTAGTGCAGCTCCAAAGTCAAGAGGATGATTGTTATGAATGCTTATATGTGATGGAAAGTTATTGAGAAGACGACGGATTAATTCAGACTTTTTTAGGCATAGTTTTAAAGAGATATAAGTCATATATTTTTATTTTTTTGTTTTATTTTATTTATTTATTATTTTTTGTGACCGGTAAGGGGATTGGAACCTTTGGCTTGGTGTCGCCCGCATCATGCTCAGCCAGTGAGCACACCGGCCATCTGTATATAGGATCCGAACCTGCGGCCTTGGTGCTCCCAGTGCCACTGTGCTCCCAGTGCCGCACTCTCCTGAGTGAGCCATGGGTTCGGCCCAAGTCATATATTTTTAAAAAGATGTTTTATGATTTAGGAGGGTAATCAAGATTATTGTTAATTAAATATTTAGCATT
>NW_007757211.1:6426-6928 GCF_000696425.1 Galeopterus variegatus | reverse complement strand
GACCTTTGGAAGCTAGGTCACCCTCACTATTAACATTGTTTCCCATTCTCCCAGCACCTGTACTTCACTCTGTCATGGGCCCCTCCCCTGTCTCTTTCACAGCACATGCCCACTCATTCCTGTGGACGTCCCTTTGGTCATTTTCAAATTTTAGTCATGCTCTTTGGCACCATCTATCCCACCTCCTTCTTTTCTAGAATGCTTACCTGACATTCTACTTTGTCCATGAAGCCATTCTTAATATTTTCATTGACTTCTCCTTTCTCTGAACACAGGATACTTAAAAAATCTGTATATTTAAAATCACTGACACCACAGTTAACATTTAAAAATGTTTTTTTTAAAAAAAAAAAAAAAAATGAATTTTCCTAACAGGATTGTCTACTCTCATATTTTAGATCCATTTTGTAGTGCCCCTCTCCCCAGCAATATTTGACATAGTTTGGGACCATTGTAGAGAGTGTCCAAAAGCTTTTCTGTTTGGCTGATAGATTTGTATGAA
>NW_007757211.1:0-1047 GCF_000696425.1 Galeopterus variegatus | reverse complement strand
TGAATTACAGGCATGGTCCATGTTACAGCATTACTGCATGAATGCTGAATGCTCAAGTCTTTCCATAAATACAGGAGTTGTGATATATGAATTTTAAGAGGGAAACATTTCACAAAGGGATATAGCTTCCTTTTCTTAAGAATTACTATAGCTGAGGTTGACCAGGAACTGATGATCCTCATCTCTTTGATGAGGAATGTGTTTCATGTACAGACCTGGAATATGTGGAGTTTTCTCTTTTAAGTCATTGTTAAATCATCAGGTCAAATAATGTAAAATACGTGACAACACATAAAGTATTTAAATTCTGGTCTCTTTATTTTCCCCCAAAAAACCATGTTAAATTCCATTCAATTTAATTATGTGGAGCATTATAATTTATTATTTGCCTTTGAAATAATTAAAGATATTTTTTATTTCCTTTCATAATTAACACTGAAACCTAGACCCAAGAAGTGGTCAATTAGCTTGAGCAGAAATTAAAATTATGTGCGTCTACTTTAAAGTTGATGATGCTTAATTTTTTAGAGCCAGACTATACACTTCCTTGTCTCTGTTGCAGAAAGAGTCCTTAGCAGAAAATGGGCCTTTCTTCCTAATGATTTGTTTTTCTACAATTAACTCTTAAGTTTTTGAGAATGAAGACAAAAGTACAAATAAGCCAAATTTACCCATGGCTCAATTAGTTGACACTCAAGAAATACTGCCCAGGAAATGCATTGACTTCTTAATTTCCCTTTTTTCTTTTTTTTTCTTTTTTACCTCTAAGGTGTAGTCCTCTTTTATTTTTGCTTAGAAACAGGTTCACAAGTTCATAATGAATTTCTTTGAATAGCGGGCTGTATAGTTTGCACTGGGCCTCAGGCAGGTGGAGTTTGTGGGCTGTGTCTGTACCACTCAAGAGTCTGTGACTTCTTTTTTTTTTTTTTTTGTCTTTTTCCGTGTCCGGCAATGGTTCGCAACCCTCAGTGTTGCCCCCGTACCAGACTGGGACCAGCAACGGGATCGCAACCCTCGGTGCTGCCCCCGCGCCTCGCTCAGCCAGTG
>NW_007757210.1:6015-6928 GCF_000696425.1 Galeopterus variegatus | reverse complement strand
AAACAGGAATGATGACTTAATTACATGTTTTAACTGCTGTGGTTAGAATTTGATTGTTGAGAAAGGCTGAGATCTCTGGAAGGTCAGAGAAACCTGATCAAGGTATGCATATTTTGACCTTTTTGGGGAAGTTAATGAGCTAAACAATCAAATGCTATCACAACCCCATTCCCTTAGCATATGAATAAATTATTATGCTTCCACTTTGAATGCAATTAAAGTATCTTTCACAGTAAATTGTTTCTCTAATATTGTATAACAGAGAGCTTTAACAATTCTATCTCAAGACTGATTTTAAAAGCTTTCACTTGGGATCAAACAAAGAAAGAGCTTTCTAATGAAACCTAAACATTAAGTCTGTTGTGCATTTTCCGAGTTACAAGTGAAATAAATCTGGGAATTAGAACAAAGCTTTGCCCGGTTTCTCCTTTCAGTTTTAAGAAGAATGAGACAGGGAATTGCTTTTGCTTTTAGTACACAACTAGTTTGGAAACTTACCCAGGTGGTTAACTCCCTATTTTCAGAAAACAACTGTCTTATTTCTGCTTTATAAATCATTTTCTATGAAGTGCTTAAAGTTCTTGTTGCTCTAATCTGTTGTTGAGTTTCAATATCCTCTGAGACTCAGGGAAATGCTATGGAGCATTTGCTACAACAAATGTAAAGCCTGATTAAAAAAAATATGGTGTTTGAATTTTAAATAAGCATTATTCACAAAATAAATAGAACAATAACCGTGAGACTGTAATATTCTTTAATCCTAAGTGGGATTTCTAACTTTTCAAAACAGTTTTGTTATGGACAGCTGTATCTCTTTTAAATTTAGAAACAAGCCATTAGTGAATTATATAAGGATTGCTACTGAGTGCTCTACTGAGCATCACTATAGGAGAACAAGTATTTGGAGGCAGAA
>NW_007757210.1:0-709 GCF_000696425.1 Galeopterus variegatus | reverse complement strand
AATACATGGAAAATAAATAATGGCTCCTGAATGACCTATGGGTCCAAGAAGAAATTAAACATGAAATCAAAAAATTTCTAGAAACTAATAAAAATAAAGATATATCATACCAAAATTTGTGGGATACTGCAAAAGCAGAACTAAGAGGGAAATTTATTGCAGTAAATGCTTATATCAAAAAAATGGAAAGACTCCAAATAAATGACCTAATGCTATGCTTTAAAGAACTTGAAAAACAACAACAATCCAAACCTAAAGGCAGTGGACAGAAAGAAATAATTAAGATCAGAGCAGAACTAAATGAAATAGAGACCCAAAAATCAATTGAAAAGATTAACAAAACTAAAAGTTTGTTTTTCGAGAGGATAAACAAAATAAACACACCATTAGCTAGATTAACAAAAAAAAAGAAGAGAGAAGGCCCAAATAACAAATATCAGAAATGAAAAGGGAGACATTACAACTGACACCACAGAAATACAAAGAATCATTGGAGACTATTATGAACAACTGCATGACAACAAATTTGAAAATCTGAAAGATATGGATAAGTTTCTAGACACATATAAATTACCAAAACTGAGCCAAGAAGAGATAGAAAACCTGAAGAGACCAATAATAAGCAAGGAGATTGAAGTGGTAATTAGCAATCTTCCAACAAAAAAAGCCCAGGTCCAGATGGCTTTACAGCTGAATTCTATCAAACTTT
>NW_007757209.1:5764-6928 GCF_000696425.1 Galeopterus variegatus | reverse complement strand
TGTTACAAAAATTAATTTATTATTTGTAATTTTCTTACTTCCAAAAAGATTGGAGTGGCGGAACACAAAAACTACACATGATTTATTAAGATGTTTATAAAATTTTTATCTTGAGAGATGCACTAAAAAACCTGAAATTAGAGAAATTTATAGTACATTTTTAAGTAAATGGTTACAAAATTTTCTAGCCTTTAGAAGCACAGATTATTTTAAATCTCCTTTCTTAAGATTTTGTTCAACTATTTTCCCTTATATTCCAGCTAAAACTGAAAAACTGTAGCCTAAAAACAGAACCTAAATTTAAACAAAAAAGCAGGGTTGACAAAATTAGCACTCATCTCTGGGGACTCTGAAGGTTATCTACTTTAAGATAGCAGTGAAATTGCTTTTTGACAATTTCTACCTAATACCGTTTAGTCCCCTGTTATGGAAACCACCATCCATCTTCACCTAATTGACAGATTTAATGCTCACGATAGACCTGAGACTTAAATACACATCAATCACAACAACTCCTTGAACTTTTTAAGACAAATGAATAGCTATGATGTGGGGGGAGAGGGGAGATAGGAACGGGAAAAGAGGAACAGGTAAACGGTCATGAAAATCAACTACAATGTATATTGAGACGTTAAAATTTAAAAAAAGGATACATTTGGAAGTATCCCAAAAACTTCTCTGATTTATAGAATTTTTAAAACTAAAACTATTCAGTGGGATTATAAAATGAAAAAGGATTTTTCAGGAACTATAAATGAAGGATAATCTAGATTCAAAGTCTCATTTATACTTTCCATAGGGTACACTGATTTTAAGTGTAATTGAAAAGTGCCTGTGCGGCATGATAGCTTCTTTCTATATCTCACCCTACTGCTATAAATCTTTAGACTTTGTTTATGAAATAGACTCGATTACAGACAAAATCTTACTTCTTGGTGGCAACTATTTAGGTAATATCAAACAAAATCTATAAAGTCAAACAGCTTAAGTAGTAAGCTAGAATATGAAATTGGGCAGTGTTGATTCATGATCTTATTCATGCCCTTAACTACTATGTATCTATAAAAAGCTCTGGATATTTCCATTCCTATAAAGCACCTGGGTGAAGTATCTTTCCATAAAGTTCCCTTTTGCATTTCTATCTTTGGCCTACTTTTTTGTTTC
>NW_007757209.1:4161-5053 GCF_000696425.1 Galeopterus variegatus | reverse complement strand
TGATGGCTTAAGAGGGTGTGAGGTAAGTACAGTCATTTTCTCTCTGTAAATTCCATATGAGTACTGCTGTAGTGTAGATGTTTGTCCCCTGAAAGCTCATGTTGGATACTTAATTCCCACTGTGACAGTGTTAAGACGGTGAGAAATCCTTTTATGATAATTGAAAGGTAGGGCATTTAAGAGGTGATTAGATCATGAGGACCATGCCCTAGTGAATGGATGAATCCATTGATGGTTTAATGGTGGTTATGGGTGTGGTTCTGATGGCTTCAAAAGGAGAGCTCATGAGAAGCTCTCTCTCTTTCTTTCTCTCGCGCTTCTGCCATTCTTGCCATATGATACCCTGTGGCAATTAAAGTCATCACTAAGAATGAGGCTCTCACCAGATGTGTTCCCTGGACTTGGACTTACCAGTTACCAAAACCAGTTATAAGCAATTAATATTATTTCTTTACAAATTACCCCGTTTCAGATATTTCTGTTATAAGCAGCAGACACAGACTAATACAGGTAGCTGCTCTATGAGTACTAAAAAATATTAACTTTTCTAAATATTTTAATGTCTATACAACAGATCCTGTTTTAAAAAATGAAAAACCATAATTTTATTGGAAAAACAGTTCTTATTTATTTTTCTAATGAATATCAAAAGTGGTCTCTAATAACCCATCTACCTTTAACACTTTTCTAACTTACTAAGGAAAACAATGACAATAAACTGAAAACAATTTTCAGCAAATGTTGTCAACATTCAGCACAAAATGGAGCAAATGTAATACTTTAGCCAAAAAAAGGAAGCATTTAACATCCTCTATATTATTGCACTTACTACAATTTATTTAGTTTGACTAAATAAATATGTAAGTTGCTAGTCAATGATTTGTCCCACTTG
>NW_007757209.1:0-1130 GCF_000696425.1 Galeopterus variegatus | reverse complement strand
CTTAGGTGTGAGAGTGTAGGTATTAGAAAAAAGTGTTTACTATTCTCCAGTGACTAAAAATCCCTTTGTTGAGACTGAATTTGTTAAAATACCCTTATCGTTCATGATGTTTCATAAATAATGAGAATGAGGGATGGAGCACGTAGCAGCTACCATGTTCTAGTCTGGGTATTAATGCATTAACATTGAACATGAACATTTAGTGTTGAACAGAAAGTGAATTCTCTTAGGTACTTCTAAACTATATTCCAAATATGTCTGTATCCTTCTTTTAACTGTCATTTCCTCAGATGAAGCCTCCTTATCTCTCATTAGGATTGCTACAATAACAATTGTTACTCCTGTCTAGTCTCCTTGCTTGCACTCTTGCCTACCATTATTCAATAATCTATTATCTAACATGAGCCTGAATGATATTTTAAAAACATGAATCACATTATGCCACTCCCCCAATTAAAACCCTTTGGAATAATATCCAAAATCCTGATCACAACCTTTGTGGAACCAAGCCTCCAAGATGGCACCCAATGAACCCTGCTTCCTGATATTCACACCCTTGCAAAGTTCTCTTCCACACTGTACCAAGACTGATCTGTGTGGCCAATAGAGCATGTCAGAAATGACGGCACACCACTCCCAAAATAAAAGAATATGGCTTCTATTTTGGGTGCTCTCTCCATTGCTCTCTCTCTCTCTCTCTCTCTCTCACACACACACACACACTCTCTCTCAGATTTTTCACTCTGAAGCAAGCAATCTACCATGTTATGAGTAGCCCTGTAGAGAGACCCACATGCAGAGGAACTAAGGCCTTTGGTCAACAGCCAGTGAGGAACCAAGGCTGCCAGCATCCACATGAGTGAACCTGGAAGTGGATTCTCCAACTTCAGTCAAGCCTTGAGATGACTGCAATCTTGGCCAACAAATGACTGCAACTTCATGAGGCCCCTTGAGTCAGAACCACCCAAATAAACACTTCCAGCTTCCTGTCTTCAGAGAAACTATGAAATGTTTATAGTTTAAACTATTATGTTCTGGGTTAACTTAGCAATAGATAACTAATATAACTTACAAAGATCCTGATAACCTAACCCTTGTCTACTTTAATCTTAACTCCTGTCACTCTTCTT
>NW_007757208.1:2479-6928 GCF_000696425.1 Galeopterus variegatus | reverse complement strand
ATGTCTAACCCAGCAAACAAATAAAAAGAGGAGCAGTAGGGTCCAGTTTATCTTAGTCCCAATCAGCGGGTCCAACATATTCCCATGACACAGTAACTGATAAAAGCAGTTCTCTCCACCATTGTGGCACAAAGAAGAAAAGTACCAAGTAGATTTAAATAAGAGAAACCAAGCATAGCCAGGAGGCCTACAGGTGCACCTATCAAAACGGCAGTGGAGGGCTCAGAAAATCAGAGAAAAGTAAAGAGAATGTCAGCAGCTTGAGGACTTCCATTCACTGCACGGGTGTGGGAATGAGTCCCCACCACTCTCACCATTCTCCTGCATCCCTCCTCAGGGGAACCTGCTCAAACAAGGTCTTCAAGGTGCAGGACTGGCTTCCCATCTCTGCTAGTCACCCGTCAGGGCAAGCTGCTGCAGGCCAGAGGGAGCATACTTCTCACAGGTGAGAGGAGTTTAAGCTATAGTTGTCTGGCTCACAGATTGAGAGGAGTTTAAGCTGTAGTTGTCTGCAGTCACTTTTAAAGAGGAAGAAAAGGGGGAAAAAAGGAGAGTAAAAGAGAATAAAGCACTGCCTTGTCAGAATTTAGGCTGGGGACTCCAGGAGACATCTAACAGCAGCAGAGACATGGGAGCAAAATAGTCCCAGTGACCACTTGCCTCTTGCAGCTAGAGTCTTTTCTGGTACCCAAAGCTTTCCAATTTTTGCCAGTGACTAAATTAGGCTCCTGGATTCCCAAGTCATACAAATGAACAATGTACCCAGCAGTAGAACAAGCAACACTTTATTAAAAGAAGAGATATATTTATGCATAAAGGGGGTAGCAACAGTAAAGCTAACCTCCCAGGGGAACTGTTCAGGGTCTTTTATAGGGAGAGGAGTTAAGGGGTGCAGGCCAGCATCATTGGAGGTGGTCCATTCTGTTCTGCCTGGTTTTGTCATGGGTGTATGCTCAGTAGGTCCAAGATGACAGTGGTGCTCATCATTGCCACCCCAGGAGGGTCATTGTAGTAGTCACCTTGAAGCTTTGGTGTGCAGGTGGGAATGCCTAAATGGGGTCTTAAAATTAATCTGTAACTTAATTTTTACAGTTACAGTAAATAAGCCTTGGGAGTTTTTACAATTATAGTTAAAAAAAAAGCCTTGGGGATGGGTTTTGCAACTCAGTAAATATCTGTTTCCTGTCTTATCTCAGTCTATTTGTCAGGGCAGCCCATGGGGTAATCATTTGCCCTGGGGGTCTCATGACTGAGGACTGGAAAAGTAACAAAGTGTCCTCTACAGGAAAAATGGAGTCAGTTTGGTTCACAGGCCTAGCCTTACTCAGTTTCATGATCATGTGATCATTTTTGCATTGTAAAACGTTTCCATCTTTTCCTCCCTCTGCTTTTTTTCCTTAATAATTAAGGTGTTTCTCTTCTAGAAGCATACCATTGGTTCTTGCATTTTTATCAAGCATTCCAGTCTCTGCCTTAAAATAGGAGTGTTTTTAGTTCATTAATAATTAATCTATTTTTTAAAACAGTTGGGTTTAACTCTTCCATTTTTTTTTCTGTTATGTTTAACAACTAACTCTCCAGATGTAAACGCTGAATTTTCTACTCTTTCTTTTCCCAGTCTTCCAATTTACATGTAAAATTATATGACAAAATAAAATGGGCATTTCAAAATTTCAATGAATATTACTTTCCGTGTGTGTGTGTGTGTGTGTGTGTGTGTGTACTTCAAGATGTTCTGGAAAAATGATTCATAGCATCTTTCAATTCTATTTTTCCATGAACTTTTTGAAGTAACCTCACATATACATACATGTATGTATATGTGTATATGTATATATACATAATCTCTTTAGCATTGCATGTTAGAAGACATTTGGGTAGTAGAGTTGCAGCCAATATAATCATTGATATTTAAAAGCCACCATCATAGGAGCAATTTAAATAAACAAACAAAAAATAACAATTACCTGGCAACTGATCGCAAAGCTGCAAACAATAAAAAAAAAGTGTTGTGCAATAAACTTTCTCTCTTGTTTAACTACTGTAATCCTTTCACATTTTTTCTTTACACAGAACTGCAATGCATATCTTTGAATTCTAATTCTAATTATGATAGTTAGACAACTTAAATCTGTTTGCCCCTCAGGGATGACATGAACATAATGTTCTTAAACTATTTTGCTATTCATGGAAGAAATACATGTAAATAATATGCAATGTTGGGAATAGAAATAATTTACCTTGAGATTTTTGACTGTTAAATCATTTGTATACTTCCAACAAGGAGAGTTATCTTTAAAATTCATGTTGCAACATTCAAATTGTTTTTGATAATATTGCCTTAGGAATCCATTCTTACAGCTCACCCTGAATGAAGTATTGTATACATGCATAGTTTCATCTCAATGCACTTCACTTCATTGCACTTTGCAGATACTGTATTCTTTACAAATTAAAGGTTTGTGGCAACCCTCCATTGAGCAAGTCTATGGGTGTCATTTTTCCAATAGTATGTGCTCACTTTGTGTCTCTATGTCACATTTTGGTAATTCTCACAATATTTCAATTTTTTTTTACCTTTTTAAAAAATATGTTATGGTGCTCTGTAATCAGTGATCTTTAATGTTACTTTTTAAATTACTTTGGGGTGCCAGAAACTGCGCTGATACAAAATGGTGAACTTAATAAATATTGTCTGTGTTGTAACTGCTACACTGACTGGTCATTTCCCCATCTCTCTTCCTCTCCTTTAGCCTCCCTATTCTCTGAGACAAAACAGTATTGAAATTACACCAAACAAACAAACAAACAAGCCAAAAAAAAAAAAACAAAAACCCTACAATGGCCTCTAAGTGTTCATGTGAAAGGAAGAGTCACCTTTCTTTCACTTTAAATCAAAGGTAGAAATGATTAATCTTAGTGAGGAAGGCATGTTGAAAGCTGAGACAGGCTGGACGCTGGGCTTCTTGTGCCAAACAGTTACCCAAGTTATGAATGCAAAGGAAAAGTTCTTGAAGGAAATTAAAAGTACTACTCCAGTGAACACATGAATAAGAAGAAAGCAAGACAGCATTACTGCTGATGTGGAGAAAATTTTAGTGATTTGCATAGAGGACCAAATCAACCACAGCATTCACTTAAACCAAAGCCTAATCCAGAGCAACACCTAACTCTCTTCAAGTCTATAAAGGCTGAGAGAAGTGAGGAAACTGGAGGAGAAGAAAAGATTGAAGGTAGCAAAGGTAGGTTCATGAGGTTTAAGGAAAGAAGCTGTATCCATAATATTCAAGTGCAAGGTGAAGCAGCAAGTGCTGACATAGAAATTGCAGCGAGTTATCCAGAAGATCCAGCTAAGATCATTAATGAAGGTGGAAACACTTAACAACAGATTTTCAATATAGACAAAGCAGCCTTATGCTGGAAGAAGATGCCATCTAGGACTTTCGTAGCTACAGAGAAGTCAATGCCTGGCTTCAAAGCTTCAAACTTCAAAGGAGAGGTTGACTCTCTTGTTAGGGGCTAATGCAGCTGCTGACTTTAAGTTGAAGCCAATGATCACTTACCATCCTGAAAGCCCTAGGGATCTTAAGAATTATACTAACTCTACTCTGCCTGTGATCTATAAATGGAAAAATAAATCCTGGGTAAGAGCACATCTGTTTATGGCATGGTTTACTGAATATTTTAAGCCCACTATTGAGACCTACTGCTCAGAAAAAGAGATTCCTTTCAAAATATTACTGCTCATTGACTATGCACGTGGTCACCGAGAGCTCTGATAGAGATGTACAAAGAGATTAATTTTGTCTTTATGCTTGTTAACACAACATCCATTCTGTAGCCCATAGATCAAGGAGTAATTTTGTCTTTCCAGCCTTATTATTTAAGGCCATAGCTTCTACAGACAGTGATTTCTTTGATGGACTTGGGCAAAGCAAATTGAAAACCTTCTGGAAAGAAGTAACCATTCTAGATGCCATTAAGAACACTCATGATCCTTGAGAGGACACCATATCAACATTAACAAGAGTTTTGAAGAAACGTTTAGAAGAAAGTTGATTCCAACCCCCACAGACTACTTTGAGAGGCTCAAGACATCTGTGGAGAAAGTAACTACATATTTGGTGGAAATAGCAACACAGAATTAGAAGTGAAGTCTAAAGATGTGACTGAATTGCTACAATCTTATGGAAAAACTTTAAAGGATGAGGAGTTGCTTCTAATGTATCAGCAAAGAAAATGGTTTCTTGAGATACAATCTACTCATGGTGAAGATGCTGTGAACATTGTTGAAATTACAATGTTTCAGAATATTATATGTACTTAGTTGATAAAGCAGTGACAGGGTTTGAGAGGATTGATTACAATTTTGAATGAAGTTCTACTGTGGGTAAAATGCTATCAAACAACATTGCATTCTAGAAAGAAATTGTTTGTAAAAGAAAGAGT
>NW_007757208.1:0-1232 GCF_000696425.1 Galeopterus variegatus | reverse complement strand
ATCTTACCCATTACCAAACTTTATCCATAATCCAAAAGATGCAAAAAAGCAGAGACATTGCACCACTTTCTGGAAGAGACTGAGACTGAATCTAGTTCTTTAAGTCACATTCAAACTTTGGTTATGGTAACAGATGTATTGTTACAATATATTGAGAAATACTGTTCTCAGAGGAAGCATTTTAATTTAGATGGTCCTCAGTTTTATATTTTGTTAGTTGCCCAGAAAAAAAAAAAAAAAAAAAAAGAGGTCTATCTAACTACCTCCCTTTCTTCATAAAGTCCAATTAATCCATAAACCCAATGAAATTTTAATTTTTCTTTAATAAGCAATAAATAGATGATTTTTTTCCTCAAAAGCAGTTTTAAAGCAGGGACTCTATTATATTACTGTAGTAAAAATCATTTGCCTGTTTACAAAGAGTTACTTTTTGGATGGTATTACATGTATTTTGGACCACTTGTTACACATGTCAAAACAGAACTGTGATTCTGTTCATAAAGAAATCTTTTCCACTTCAATTCGTACTGAATAATTTTTATTAGTCTGTCTGTAATTTCACTAATTAGTCTTCCTCTTCCATTACCATTAAGCCTATCCAGTAATTTTTTAAAAAATTTTAAGCACTCAATATGCATTTCTAGAGTTTTAACATAATTATTTTATGAATGTCATGTCCATGCTAACATCCCAAATTTATTAATTATTTTCATCATATTTTCACTTTTGTTATTGATTAGACTTATAAATCAATGTATGATATAAATTTTTTGCCTGTTAATTCCAATATCTGAGCCATCTATGGGCTTGTTTCTATTGAGTGCCTTTAATCTTGAGCAATGTTTCTCATTTTCTTGTGCCTTTGCATGTTTAAAATTTTGGTTTTATTTTGCTCGATGGTAATGATTGATCATAAAGACTCTGGATTTTGTTATCTGTCTTTTTAGAGTATTTAATTTTGTTCTAGAAGGAAGGTAAATGATGAACTGATCTTTTTCAGTTGGTGGTGGCTTTGCTCAGTTAAGTCTATTTCAGTTTAACTCTTAGTCCTTGACAAATCCCTTAATTGTGGGAAACAATCTTTTCTTCTAAGTATGGCTCTAAATTTGCAATTTTAAATGAAAGCTCAATGTGAGTATGGTGTTTCTTTAACTTGGTGGGACTCACACTATAAATTCTTTTTCTACTGCATTAAGAATGAGCTGAAATATCAGTGCAGCTCTTTTAATCCT
>NW_007757207.1:6414-6928 GCF_000696425.1 Galeopterus variegatus | reverse complement strand
AGTTTTATGGTTTGGGATCTGTCTTATACTTAAGTCTTTAATCCATTTTGAATTGATTTTGGTATATGGTGAGAGGTACAGTTCTGGTTTGCTTCATTCTTCTGCATACTGGTTTCCAATTTTCCCAGCACAATTTATTGAAGAGGCAGTATTTTGCCCAATTTATGCTTTTGTTGTCTTTGTCAAAGATCAGTTGGCTGTAAGTATATGGGATGATTCTCAAGTTCTTTTTTCTGTTCCATTGTCCCAATTGTCTATTTTTATGCCAATGCCATGCTGTTTTGGTTACTATAGCTTTGTAGTATAATTTGAAGTTGGGTAGCATTATGCCTCCAGCTTTTTTTATTTATTTAATTTTGCTCAGGATTGCTTTGGCTATTCAGGGTCTTTTGTTTTTCCATATGAATGATAGGATTGTTATTTCTATTTCTGTGAAGATGTCATTGGTATTTCTATTGGAATTGCATTCATTTTGTAGATAGCTTTGGGCAGTATGGTCATTTTCATGATGTTA
>NW_007757207.1:0-1161 GCF_000696425.1 Galeopterus variegatus | reverse complement strand
GCTCTTGCCTGAATTACCTTGTGATGGTTGTCAAATGCTAACTCTCTGTTTCCATCATCTCGTCTACATTTATTGTTTGGCATTTTATAGTAAAAAAAGCTTCTTCTTCTCCACATGTATTTGTATATTCATTTACATATTTATAGCAGTATGAATCTATGAATTCCTAATTTATTCAATAGGTTATAATCTCTTACTTTCATTTATTTTGATGCTCAAAATGAACTAGATTTAGCTAGTGAAAGACCTTTCAAACTTGGTCCTTCTTATATATTCTCATTTTCTGATGAGCATCTTCTTAAATTCTATTAAAAAAAAAAAGCAAGATTCTTGCAGAAAGCCTTATTTTGTATTTTCTATTTGCCAGCCCTGGAATTAGTCATTTCTCCACACAGCTCTGGTTCCTTTAGAATAGAATATTTCAGTGATTTTGATGTTAGGTGTGCTCATTGATACCAGGAGATTATTGTTTCTATGTCCAAGGTGTGGGCAGAAGTAGAAAACATATTGTAGTGGATTGAATTATATTCCCCCAGAACTCGCTGAGGCTTGAATTGTGTTCTCCAAGTTTCATGTATTAGAAACTTAACCCCCACTGTGACTGTTAAGAGGGAGGGAAATTCCATCATGGTAATTGAAAAGTGGAGCCTTGAAGATGTGACTGGACTGTAGGACCATGCAGTAGCGAATGGATTGAAAATGGTGGCCAGGGGCATGATTCTGAGGGCTTTAAAAGGAGAGCCTGTCTCTTTCTCTCTGCTCTCTCGGCTTCCATCATCTTGCAGTGTGAGACCCCTGAGTCACTGTCATCACCACCAGATGGACTTTGGACTTCTCAGCCTCAGAAAGTGTAAGCAATAAATTTCATTTTCTTTATAAATCACCCAGTTCTGTGTATTCTGCTATAAGCAACACAAATGGACTAATGCATATATGCATAGCTATATTTTGTACACAAGCATACACAAGTATCCATCTCTAAGTAAGAATCAATCTATATTATGTATCTATCTACCTATCTATCTCATCTATGTATGTATTCTACTTACCTAATCTATGAGTTCTTACCTACACCTACAATTCCAATATAAAAACTAAGGTTTTTTTCTAGTCTTATCCTTTGTCATGATTGTCAACATCTTTTCTGAAGTGAAATTTGGC
>NW_007757206.1:5933-6928 GCF_000696425.1 Galeopterus variegatus | reverse complement strand
TTTTTTTTTCTGACCTCTGAAATCTTTTGTATAAGACTGAATTATCTGAAACTTGAATGTTTGGTAGAACTTGCCTGTAAAGCTGTCTGAGCCTGGTGTTTTCATTGTGGAAAGTTTGAAATTTCAGATTCAGTTCTGGAACTATTGAGATTAAGGGTCCCATGTTGCACTACTTTAGAGGACACTGTTTTACTTTATACTTCTTCTGGTGTCAATTTTTAAGTTTTATTTTTCTAAGAATTCATTCATGTCACATACTTTAAGAAATGTATTTAGATAAAATTCATAATATCCTCTGATTATTTTAACAGCTTAATTGCAGTATAGTTGACACAAATTAACTTTATGTATACAAAGCACACAATCTGATGAGTTTTGACACATATACATGATGGGGTTCAGGACAGACTATCCCAAAATATGGCACCTTGGCCTTTGAGAAAAGAACAGAAGCAGGGAGGTCTCTCTGACCTTCACCCACCCTTCTCCCCTTAAAGCAGGACATAAAAGAATCCTCTGACCATAGTCTGAAGTAGGTCATAAATCCCTTGTTCCGGAGAAGCCCACCCTATACCCAGAGGAAGGCAATGTCCTTATCCAGAAAGACAAAGAGACACCAAGAAAATCTGAACAAACAGGCCTTGCTGAGTTCCCCCAGTTTATTACCATTAGATCATCCTCCTTTTTGTCTAATTATACTTCTACACGACTATCCAGAAAAATAGAATTTTCCTTGTTTCTTTGCGTTTTCTTTTCTGAAGGCTCCCAAGTCATGTAAAATTTATATTAAATAAATTTGTATGTTTTTCTCTTGTTAGTCTATATTTTATTATAAGTACCTCAGCCATAGACCTTGCTATGTGAGAGAAATATTTTCTCCCCTACGCACACATTTGTGAAATCATCACCACATTCAAGGTAGTGAACATATATCTATCACCCCCAAAATTTCCTCCTGCCCCTTATAACTTCCTCCATGCCCCTTCCCCACTTTC
>NW_007757206.1:496-4134 GCF_000696425.1 Galeopterus variegatus | reverse complement strand
CCTTTCTTCTGCTTACTCTGGATTTAATTTACTTTTCTGTTTCTAGATTATTAGGGTGAAAGCTGAGGTCATTGATTTCAGACCCTTTTTCCTAATATATGTACTTGATATAAATATCTTTATAAATACCACTTTACCTGCATCCCCCAATTTTCAATATCTCATTTCCATTTTCATTGCATTCTAATTTTCCTTGTGATTTCTTCTTTCGCCATTGGGTTATCTAGAACTTTTAACCTAATAGTTTCCAAATGCTTGAAGATTTTCTGTGTGACTTTCTGTTAATGACTCCTAGTTTTTGTGGTCAAATACTTCATATGGCTTGAATGCTTTAAAATGTTTTGAGACGTATTTTATGGTCCAGAATATAGTCTCTTTTGGTAAATATTCTATGTACACTTTAGAAAGAATGTGTTTTCTGGTGTTGCTGAGTATTTTACATATTTCGATTAGATCAAGTGAGTTAATTCAAGTTGTATATATACTTACTAATTTTCTGTCTACTTGTTTATTCAGTTCTTGAGAAAGGAGTGTTGAAATCTCCAACTATAATTATGGATTTGTCTATTTCTTATTGTAGTTCTATCAGTTTTGGTTTTGTGTATTTTGAAATCCTGTAATTAGGTATGTAAACATTTAGGGTTTTTTTTTTTTCATGATAAATTGACCCCTTTGTTGTTACAAAATGACATTTATTATATTTGGGTATAGTCTTCACTCTGAAGTCTACTTTGTTTAATACTAATATATTTACTCTAGCTTTTTTTTGATTAGTGTTAGCTGGTATGTTGTTTTCCAGTTATGTTTCCAGTATGTTGTTTTTACTTTTAACATTTTTGTTTCTCTATATTTATAGGCAGCATAAAATTGGGTCTTGCTTGTCTATCCAATCTGACAATCTCTTCCTTTTACTTGAGGTGTTTAGGCCATTTACATTTAAATTGATTATTGATATGACTCAATTTAAATCTAGCATCTTGCTATTTATTTTTTTATGTGTCTCGTATGTTCTTTGTTCCTATTTTCTTCTTTTTCCTACCTTCTTTTGGATTTAATATTTTTTGTCCCACTTGCTGTCTTATTAGCTATAACCCTTTAGTGTTATTTTAGTGTTTGTTTTACAGTTTATAGTTATATATCTTTAACTTACTGGTCTACCTGCAAGTGATGTAATACCACTTCATGTGTGTAAAGTGTGTACAACAGCATACTTCTATTTCTCCATCTCCTGTCTTTGTGCAATTTTTGTCATACATTTTATGTCTATATGTATTATAAATCCCACTATACATTGCCATTATTTTTGCTTTAAATAGTAGATTATTTTTTTAAGATTTTAAAATAATAATTAAAGGGCCAGCCCTGTGGCACACTCGGGAGCATCGCTCCCGCTGTGGGTTCGGATCCTATATAGGAATGGCTGGTGCGCTCACTGGCTGAGCGTAGTGCAGGCGACACCAAGCCAAGGGTTGCAATCCCCTTACCGGTCACGAAAAAGACAAAAAAAAAAAAAAATAATAATAATAATTAAAAATATTTTTATATACTTACATAGTTAACCTTTTTATGCCCTTTGTTTCTTTGTGTAGATCCAGATTTCCATCTGAGATCTGGTATTATTTTTTCTTCTTTTGAAGAACATGATTTAGCATTTCTTATGGTACTAGTCATGAAATATATCATATTTTTATGTCTGAAAACTTTATTTCACCTGTGTTTTTGAAAGACATTTTTGCTGGGTAAATAATTCTAGGTTGACAGACTTGAAAGAAGTTGCTCTCAATCTAGGTGCCTTTTATTTTTTCTCCTTCCTTCGTGCACTGTGTAGAACCTCCAGTAAAAAGTTGAAAAAAGCAATAAGAGCAGGCATCCTTGTTTTGTTTCTTATCCTAGTCTTTTTCTTATCATTGCTCTTCTGTACATACATGTCTTTTTCTTCTGTCTTCTTTCAAGATTTTCTTTTTATCATTGGTGTTTTAAGGAATTAGATTATGAGACATGGTGTGGCTTTCTTCATATTTCTTGTGCTTGGGGTTTGTTTTATTTCTTGGACCTGTGTGTGGGCCTAGTTTTTATCAAATTTGGAAAAATTTCAATCATTATTTTAAAAATATTTTTGGTCTTCCCCCTTCTCCTTTGAGGACTCCAATTATATGTATATTTGATCACTTGATATTGTCCCATAACTCATTGATGCTCTGTTCATTTTTTTGTCTTTATTCTCTTTGTTAAATTTCTGATATTTTCTATTGCTTTGCATTCAAGTTCACTAATCTTTTCTTCTAAAATGTCTAATCTCTTGTTAATCCCAGCCAATGCATTTTTCATTTCAGACAATTTAGTTTTCATCTCTAGAAGTTTAACTTGGGTCTTTTTTTATTTCTCCATGTCTCTATTTGACATAGTCAGTCTTTCCTCTAGCTTCTCAAACATATAAAATACATTCTTACTAACTGTCTCAATGTCCTTGTCTACTAATTCCACCATTTGTTTTATTTCTCAGTCAGTTTCAATTGACTGATTTTTCTTCTCATTATAGATTATGTTTTCCTGCTGCCTTGCATGCCTGGTAATTTTTAATTGAATGCCAAACATTATGAATTTTACCTTGTTGGATGCTGGATATTTGAGTATTCCTGTAACTATTCTTGAGCATTCTTTTTGGAATGTGGTTAAGATACTTGGAGACAGATCGATTCTTTTAGGTCTTGCTTTTAAACTTTATTAGTTGGGACGACCAGCATTTAGTCTAGGGCTAATTTTTCCCCAACACTGAGACAACCCTTTTGAGTGTTCTACCCATGACCCATAAATTATGACATTTTCTATCCTGGCTGGTGCTAACAGGTATTATTCCCAGCCTTGTGTGAGCTCTAATCTTGTCAAGCAGTTCTTTCCCCAGACTTTGGCATGTTCCTCACATGCATGCACTAATCAGTACTCATTTGAATACCCAGGGAGAATCTCCTACCTCTAGAACCCTCTTTCTGTGCAGCTCTCTCCTTTCTAGGACTAGTCTCTATACACTCAGACTTTTTGTCCTCCCATAACTCACAGTACTATCACCTTAATTCAGGAAGGTGTCAGGTTCCACTGAGACTCTCCTTTCCTGTGCCATGGCCTGGAAATTCTAAATAAAGTAAGCTGGGGATGTTATAGAGCCACCTCATTTACTTCCCATATTTCAGGGGTCACTGTCCTTCATTGCCTAATGTCCAGTGTTTCATATATTTTATCAGGTTTTTCAAGTGAAAGAGTAAATCCAGTCCCTTTAACTTTATCTTCATCAGAAATGGATGTCTCTTTTTTATTTTTTTATTTCCAATACTGATTTTTTATTCCTTATCTCTTTTTTTCCTTGATTAACCTTTCAGGAGTTTGTTATTTGTCTTTTCAAAGATTGGGTTGTATTATTTAAAATATTAGTTTGGTTGTAATAACAGGAGATTAAAATCAGAAGCAGATGAAACAAGATAGAAATTTATTTCTCTTTCACGTATAATTCCAAGTAGGCAGATCAGGGCTGTGATGACCACACTCATCAGGCTCCCTTTCTTTTTCTGTTCTGCCATCATTGATGCACACCTTCCACCTTGTACATTCGAGCAGCAAGAAGAGAAAAAGAGGAAAGAGGAAGC
>NW_007757206.1:0-465 GCF_000696425.1 Galeopterus variegatus | reverse complement strand
TCCCTTCTTTAAGGACTGTAACTTGTACATCTGTTAGGCTGCTTGCAGTTTTTTCACATCTCACTAATGAGTATTCATGGTTTTATTTTTTTCGGTCTCTTTTTTCTCTATGTGTCTTTTGGATAATGTCTATTGCAATGACTTCAAGTTTATTAATCTATTTTCTGCAGTGTTTAATCTGCCATTAATCCCAGCATATTTTTCATCTCAGTTGTTTTCGTTTTTATCTACCTCCCTGGTAATTTTTAATCGAATGCCAAACATTATGAATTTTACCTTGTTGGATGCTAGATGTTTGAGTATTCCTGTAACTATTCTTGAGCATTCTTTTTGGAATGTGGTTAAGATACTTGGAGACAGATCGATTCTTTTAGGTCTTGCTTTTAAACTTTATTAGTTGGGACGACCAGCATTTAGTCTAGGGCTAATTTTTCCCCAACACTGAGACAACCCTTTTGAGTGTTC
>NW_007757205.1:6521-6929 GCF_000696425.1 Galeopterus variegatus | reverse complement strand
TTGTCAGCACCACGCTCTCCCAAGTGAGCTAACTGGCCATCCCTATAAAGGGATCCGAACCCGTGGCCTTGGTGTTATCAGCACCATACCCTCCCAAGTGAGTCACAGGCCAGCCCTTGTGTTCTTTTCTTTGCCAAACTATTTCTCTCATTTAGATCTTTGTCCTTTATGGAAGTGCAGAGAATGATGTAGCCATATGGAAAGATTTTATGGTTTACCCATAGGGAGGGTGGTGATGTTTGTTGTTGTTTATGTTGTGTCAAACCTCTCTAGGAGATTTGTGTATGGCACTTTAAATGCCGTTATTTTAAAGACATTAAAATTGTTTATGTGATTTGGAACTCTGCCTTTTAATTGCCTACAAAGCCAGTTGATAGGCCAATTCATAACCTTGTAGTCACATTTTTT
>NW_007757205.1:2962-3535 GCF_000696425.1 Galeopterus variegatus | reverse complement strand
TTCTGTCTCCTACTGGCATGGCATTTGGAATAGGAAACCTGGCCTCTGAGAAATAGACAACTAAAGTGATTTATCTGCTCTCTTCTGATTTACATCTTCCCTTCCCTAATGGTGTAGATGTATTCCTCTTCATCCACCGTCTTTCCATCCCATTGCACTTTCTGTTTTTTCTAATGGCCCTTATAAAAACCAATTTTACAATCAGTAAAGAAACATTTGCCAGATACTTTCTTTATCTGAGTCCCTGTGTTTCACACTGTTTGTTCAAAAGTAAAAGATAGACACTGTCCAACAGGGATAGGCTTCTAAGGGAAGCAGACATAAGTTACTTTAATTTTTTCTGTTCACATTATTTAATAAATCTTTGAGTATGTTCTATATGCTTGTTATTACATTAGATAGAAGAGATAATGGTAGAAAATATATGACATCTGTCGCCGGTCTGATAGACAGGCAAAACCAAAACAAACATACACAAAAAAACACATCCTTAAATCCTTGCTTTAGTAAAGTAAAATGTGTATGTATATATATATACATATAAAATGTGTATGTATATATATATATATATAT
>NW_007757205.1:0-1210 GCF_000696425.1 Galeopterus variegatus | reverse complement strand
GTAAAGGAATTGATGGGTTTGGCCACGTCCAAGCAAAGTTCAAGTTGAAAATTGTTTTTCCAAGTGTTCATTTGGCTACGGCCTGAAGAATTTTCATGCATAATTTATCAAGCGAGGAATGAGAGAGCAGGGACAGAGTGAGGGTATGAACCAGCCTTGCTACTGTAGTTCTGGTCTTGGTGAGTTAAGCAGTCACTAACATTCAGCACGGCATTCCTGGCCCCTTTCAGCTGTCACAGCATCAGAGGCACAGCAGCTAGTCACTGTGGTATTATTCGATAGAAAAAGAGAGCAGCGGTAGCATTTTTCTCAGCATTTGTCTCATGCCATCATCCTTTATCTAAGGGATGAAGGAGTGGAATTTATCATGTATTTTACTTAAAATATTAGTTTGTACATCTGTTATAGGAATTTTAAGGAAACCTACTAATACACTAGTCTCTTTTTTTATTGTCTTAAAATAGGGTGCATGTATGTACCATAAAACGCCTCAGACTTTAGGTTTATAAATACAAAGCTGTAGTTAAGAATGAGCATTTTCTCTCAGATATTTAGTTAAATTCTCCCTGTCCAGATAGGCTAGAATAAACAAACAGAAAGATTAAGCATGTATTCCTCATTATTCAGTTTTCAGTTCTTTGGCGCTGTCCTCCGACATCACTGCATCACTGTCCTCCTTCCATTCATCAGTGTCCTTTCTTGTTATTAAATCTATTGTAGTACTTCAGGTTGTGGTTGAACTTACCAGCACGTGCACTGCTGACCATTCTTCTGGGAAGCCGTCTTTCTCTGGCTTCACTCTTCCGTCTCCTTCCCTCCACGGATTTCCTCCTGTCTGTCTGGCCTTTTCTCCTCAGGTTCCTTTCCAGGCTCTTCTTCCTTTGCCCCGCCTAGAAACAGGAGTGTTTTTCAGGCTTTGTCTCATTATGCCCTTTTTTCTGCCACTCTTACTACATATGAGGGGACTTCAAAAGTTCTTGGGAAGATTTGTATGTGTTGAAGAATGTGTTGAAGTACCCTGGTATTCTTCCCAGGCAATTTCAACCACTGCCATAGTGTCAGCTACCCTTTATGTTTCTCAAAGCCACATAGGTGTCTGGTACGCAAAGACGTTTTTTGTTTCTTAATACCAAAGGTAATTTTCTAGAATTTCAAGATTATCTTTTGAGACTGACTTTTCCACCTCCCCCTGAGTATTGACATAATGATT
>NW_007757204.1:6707-6929 GCF_000696425.1 Galeopterus variegatus | reverse complement strand
AAAAAAAAAAAAAAAAAAAAAAAAAAAGAAATATAACTCTGTACCCCATAAACAGGCACAATCGATATGCTTCAATAAAAAATTTCAAAAACATAAAAAAAAAAAAAAAAACAGAATGTGCAGTTTTTTCCTAAATATTTCTCTTCAGCATGACTTTCACTTGGTCAAACAATCTAGAAACAACTATAGCTCATGGAACAAAGAGCACTAGTAACATAACCT
>NW_007757204.1:0-1011 GCF_000696425.1 Galeopterus variegatus | reverse complement strand
TGATTCCATATCTTGGCAATTATGAATATGCTGTAATATATATGGGAAAGCAAATATCTGCTTGACATAACTGGTTTCATTTAATTTGTATATACACCAAGTAGTGGGATTGCTGGATCAGATGGTAGTTCTATTTTTAATTTTTTGAGAATCTTCAGTACTGTTTTCCATAATGGCTATACCAATTTACATTCCCATCAAAAGCGTCCAAGGATTCTTCTTTTCTCCATATCCCCACCAAAACTTGTATCTTTTGTCTTATTGATAACAGCCATTCTAACAGATGTGAAGTGATATCTCGTTATGGTTTTAATTTGCATTTCCCTGATGATTAGTGATATTAAGTACTTTTTCATATACTTGTTGGCCATTTGTATGTCTTATTTTGAGAAATGTCTATTTTGGCCATTTGTATGTCTTATTTTGAGAAATGTCTATTTAGGTCCTAAGGCCATGTTTTAATTGGGTTACTTGTTTTCTTGAGATTGAGTTGGTTGAGTTCAATATACATGAGAGTTCTTCAAAACATTCATGAAAAGATTTGTGCTATCTTTTAATTCTATTTGTCCATAAAATTTTTGTAGTACTCATATTTTAGATATAACCCCTTACCAGGTGTATAGTTTGCAAATATTTCTCCCATTCTATTTATTGTCTTTATACTTTGTTGATTCTTTCCTTTGTTGTGCAGAGCTTTTAAGTTTGATGCAATCCCATTTGTCTACTTTTGCTTTTATTGCCTGTGCTTTTGGGTCATATCAAAAAAATCCTTGCCTCAATCAATGTCATGGAACTTTTCCCTTATGTTTTCTTCCAATGGCTCCATTGTTTTAGGTCTTACCTTTAAGCCTGTAATCCATTTTGAGTTGATTTGCTTATATGGTGGGACATAAGAGTCTAATTTTATTCTGCATGTGGATATCCAGTTTTTCAACACTATTTACTAAAGGCACTGTCCTTTCCCCATCTGTTTTCTTGACACCTCTGTCAAAAATTAGTTGGCTATATATG
>NW_007757203.1:6076-6930 GCF_000696425.1 Galeopterus variegatus | reverse complement strand
TCTACTTTACAAACTCAGAATGGACAACTTTTTTCCTTTAAGTTCCAAGAAGACAATTTAAGTACAAGGAACCCAAAGTTGAAACATGGTTAATTTTGCCTTCCTTGTGTATGACTATTGCTAAGTGCAGTTTGTGTTAAAATTCACAGTGAGCAAAATTCATTGTTTAGTTTTTAAAATACTTTATAGAAAGCAGAAGTAGAGGGTCACAGTTTGCCATTCCAATGATTTCTGAGTTAAAATTTTATTTGTGGGTTTGTTAGTGATTTTTTGGAAGGAACCCAGAAAACATTTTTTGTTGTTGTTTTTAACATTTTGCTATATTCTGCCATTGTCTCTTTTTATTTCTTTAAGCAGACTTATTGAGGTATAATTGACATACAATAAACATCAAATATTTAAAGTGTAAAATTAGGTAAGTTTTTTTTTTTTTTCCTTTTTTTGTCTTTTTTACTGACCGGTAACGGGATTGCAACCCTCGGTGTCACGCCCGTACCGGGGACCGGCAACGGGATCGCAACCCTCGGTGTTGCGGTCTCCACAAGGGATCCGAACCCTTGGCGGGAGCGCCGCTGCGCTCCCAAGCGGCGCACTCTCCAGTGTGCCACCGGGCTGGCCCGTAAAATTGGGTAAGTTTTGACATAATGCGTACCTATGAAGCTATCACCACAATCCAGTAATAACCTGCCCATCACATCTCTCTATCCAGACAGCTCCTCCTGCCCCTTGGTAATCTCCCTGCCCCTACATCTCCCTTATCCAAATGGCTGTGAATCTGCTTTCTGTACTGAAAATTAGTTTGCATTTTCTAGAGTTTTGTGTAAATGGAACTATACAGTTTATACTCTTGTTTT
>NW_007757203.1:0-423 GCF_000696425.1 Galeopterus variegatus | reverse complement strand
ATAGTTCATGTAAAGTTACTATAATTTCATCCTTATATGTTTGGTGCAATTCACCAGTAGAGTCATTTGGATCTGTGGTTTGTCTTATGGGAATGTTTTTCATTATTATTTCATTAAAAAAAAATAGAATAGGGTTATTCCTGTTATCTCTTTCTTCTTGAGTGAATTTTGATAATTGTGTCTTTAAGGAATTTGTTCATTTTATGTGTTGTCACATTTACTGACACAAAATAGTTCATATTATTTTCTTATTATCTTTTAAATATCTCTGCAACCTATAGTTCTGCCACTTCTCTCATTCCTGGTATTGATAATTTGTATCTTCTCTATTTCTTTCCTCATCAATTTGGCTAGAGGCTTAACAATTTTGTTGATCTTCTGAAAGAAACTGCCTTTGATTTCATTGATTTTCTCTGTTGTTTT
>NW_007757202.1:6297-6930 GCF_000696425.1 Galeopterus variegatus | reverse complement strand
AAGTGTGGACATCCCAAAATGAGCAAAAGAAATAGAAGAACAACAAATCAGCAAATAATAATGGATGATTTATCTTTATAATAAAAAGAAAGACTGAATTCTTCAGCTTGAAAGGACTCATTGAAATTCATGCAAGATTAATTTTAAAAAATAGATCTAGACACTTCATTTTGACATTCTTGAATAATAAATATAAGTAGAGAATATTCCAAGCTTCCCAACACAAAGAGCAAGCTTCTTATCAGTGACTGATGATCAAATTTTTCATATATGGTAGACAAATAAGCTGATTAAATAATGTCTAATAGCAGATCACAGTCCACTGAGAGGAAAGCAGTTGACTTTCAAGACTCATGTAGCCAGACAAAATACCATTCCCCCATTAAAAAGAAAAATAGTACTATGCAAATTTCAGACTGTCACAGCATAGTTGATACATTTTTTTAACTAAGTAAAAATTTAATGTGAACTTTAATCTCAAAAATGGGGAAGATAATAAGCACAAGTGTGTGTGTGTGTGTGTGTGTGTGTGTGTGTGTAAATTAAACTAACTTTAAACAATTTTTTGACTTCATCTTTCAACTACTCAGTCACCTGGGGATGAGTTCAGTGACTTCGTTGGCAGTTAGGAGC
>NW_007757202.1:0-747 GCF_000696425.1 Galeopterus variegatus | reverse complement strand
CAAATATAACTGAATTCACATTGATGTATTCTATGAAATTGTTTAGAATATGATTATAATAATTAAGTGGCATTTAATTAAAACACTTGTTTTAAGTGGGTTTTTGCTGCCTCACATTAACTGGCTCATTTGGATTATTGCATATCGTTTCCTTCCATGATATCATGCATGGTGAAACTAGCTTTGGCCTGAATTTTAATAAGTTCTGTACAGCTGCTCACTGAACACCAAGAAGCTAATGAACAAACATTAGCTAAAGTGGCTTATGAATCAAATATTAAACTGCATTTTTGAATTGCTCTTTTAAACATTTTTATCAACTCCAAGCATTAAAGTTTATCACTTATATTCAATAGTAGGTAAGCCTAAATATACGTTAAATTAAAAGTCCCTTTGAAGACTCGATAATTTACCTTTCATTCCATGACCTTTCTTCCATTAAATCTCTTCTTATATAAACTGAAACTCTCTAAATACTAAGCACATTGCTATTTCAATTAGATGGATGTTTTGTAATCTTCCTCTTTTCACAATATATTCTGTCTCTAGAATTAAAAAAACACTTTATAGATACACTTTTCACTGGGCTGCTACTGATTCCTCTATCTTTGTACATACTCAGTACACAAATAGGTAAATAGCAATGAAAACATTTGCTCTATTATTTAGATGAGGGACAAAATATATTCACCTCTTGCTCCCAATCAAACATTACTTTCTGCATGATATTTGTTTGTCCTGACCAAA
>NW_007757201.1:5978-6930 GCF_000696425.1 Galeopterus variegatus | reverse complement strand
TTACTTGAGGAAACTCCTCCAAAAAGCCATAAAGATTTACCATCTTCACAGAAATCTGTTTACTAGAATCATCTCATAGAATGAGTTACCAATACATAGTGATGGTAAGAAATTAGTATGTAGTCTTCAGCAGACTGAAGGTAGGTAAATTCAGTACAGGACTCGTTAAATTGGGAGAGGGAGAGCTGCAGCAGCTATTGAAGGTTATGGTGAACAATCTGGGGATCATAGCTTTTGAACGGATAAGTCTTCATTCCTCATTTTTCCCTTATTTACCCCCCTCTATATGGTGTTATATAGTTCAGTGGTTCCCAAACTTGGCTGCAAATCAGAATCATCTGAAGAGTTTTTGTTTTTTTCATATGCATCACTCTCTCCCATGAATCAACCAATTTACAACTATAGAAATGTAACATCAGCCAAGCTGGGGCTGCTGGTGCTCAGGGGAAGAGGCCAAGAGACCTTCGGAGTTCATGAAGGCTGGAGAAACCATGAAGAGAGAAAGAAAACCTGCTAGGAGGGTTTTGGGCCACGGCCGCTTTAAGGCTGGAGCTGATAAGCGCATGGAGCAGGAGCCAGTAGAAGACACAGCTGTGCCCTTCGGATGGAATTGCTTGGAGGTGGCAGGGGAGAAGAGGGCCTTGGAGGCCCCAATGACAGCAAGACCACTAATAGGGTTCCCGTGGACCCATGAAGGAGCAAGGAGCCAGAACAACTGAAAAAAGGGAGCCATTGAGAGGCCCTTGAGTCATTGCAAGGGACAGGTGCAGGGCCCATCCCATGGCAAGTGTTTGGAGCATGGGCAGTGGAGGAGATGGGCCCACCAGGGGAACACTGGGACACACCAAGGACAGCCGACCCACCCCCCAATCAGAGCAGGACCACTCAGATGAGACTGGTCAGGAATGCAGAATTGCATGGGGTGCAGTTTGATGATAAAACTCAGGCCCAG
>NW_007757201.1:0-926 GCF_000696425.1 Galeopterus variegatus | reverse complement strand
CCATTTTTAATCCATTCACTACTGCGTGGTCCTACAATCCAATCACCTCTTCAAGGCTCCATCTTTCAATTACCATAATAGTATTTCCCATCCTCTTAACAGTCAGAGTAGGGGCTAAGTTTCTAATATGTAAAACTTGGGGGACATAATTCAAGTTTCAGTAATTTGGGGCAGACACAATTCAATCCACTACAGGGACCTAAGTATAGATTATACCAGTCATCAAGGACTAGAACTGCTGAGATGTTCTAGCTAACACTTGAGAATGGCATTTTGTGGCTTTTGGGAAGGGAGGTTCATTATCCAGGGAGATATCTGACTTAAGACCCAGCCTAAATCTAGAAAACTACAATTCAATGGTTCTCCACCTGTTTTTATATCACCAACAAATCAAGCTTGGTCAATCTAAGCTGGTTGTCAAAGTTTCTAAAATAATCTATTTGTCCAAGGGACAACAAGTTCAATGCTACCCCAGTCAATTTAGTAGTTTGATAGGAGACATTATAACCCTCTAAAACCCTATTCTATCCCCTCAGCAAAACAGCACCATTTCAGCAGCTACAGCTGGCCTATGTCTTTGTAACTCTCTTTGGCATTCAGCAGGATGGCCATATTGTAGCTGCAAGCTATTACAACAACACACTGACTTCCAGATTTACAACTGCATGCCTGTCATTTCCAGATGTAGTTTTACTGAGACAGTTGTGCAGGAAACATTGTGAGAAGCAGCAGATTTCTAGTAAAACATGCCTATAAACACTATGGTTTCTGGCAAACAGGGGGAAAAAAAAGGTTTACACCCAGATGCCTTAGAAAAATATAATCTATCCTTTGTTCATTTTTACCCTGAGGGTTCAAGTGTGATCTACAGTTTTGTTTTTATTTTGTTTGTTCCTCCTTGACACTGGAGAACCTATCTAGACCCC
>NW_007757200.1:6126-6930 GCF_000696425.1 Galeopterus variegatus | reverse complement strand
GTACTATTTATCCTAATTCAAATTCAAGGCTTGCACTTCCTCAAGTCATATAGACAACATGAACCTATGTTGCAAGTTCAAGAGAAGTTTGGGTTACGTCATGTTCACTCTCATTTTGGTGATGTTAACCCTTTGGTTCCCAGCTTTAATTGAAGAATTATCCTTTTCTCCACTTTGGACTGGCTCAGTTTGATTTTTCTACCACTACAAAGTCACTATCTTAATACTGTTAATACTATTTGCAGCTGTTGGCTTATCACTCTGGGTTCTTCCCCTTTTCCCGGATTTTGGCCTGGTAATTTCTTATTAACTTGTTAGTTATTGATACTTTTAATAATTTTTATTAATATTATCATCTTTCTGACCCTGAAAACCAAAGGAAGAAAACAAAATAGCCATATTACAAGCAAAGAAAATTTGTGGGAAATTTCAAGCAACTTCATTTTCCCTTATGTGGCATAATCCTATTTCTCCATCTCACAGCATGAGGTATGAGACCTGGTACCAGAGAAAGACACTCTCATGAGTTGATCCCTTGAACACTTTGGGTGTATGGCTCCAAAATGTAACTGTACCACATTAGGTGGAGGGTAAGAAGGAGAATATCTAAAGACACTGGGAGCATTTTCTTACTCTGAGTAATCTAGAAATACTGTAATCATTCATGAAGAAAGTGCAGTTCTCTTAGTTGAAAAAAATGTGAAGACATATGCTTCTAGTAATAGAAGGCCTAGTAATTATGGCTAATTTTCTCATTGAGGAAATATCAATAAAAATAGCAGCTAAGAAGAATCATAAATTGCT
>NW_007757200.1:0-502 GCF_000696425.1 Galeopterus variegatus | reverse complement strand
AACTGATAATATCCAAGATCTCATTTAGCTTTGAAATTCTCTTCTACCTTTCCCACCTATCCAAGCTATTCTAATCAGACAGAAAACTTAAATTTTAGGAAGTTCCAGGATCTTCTAATAATGTTCAACAAAGTTATTTTAAATAAATTAAAATATTGTAGAACACATCAAGTCAATGGCTATGAGTCTACAAGGTCTACCTCACTACTTGCTGGAGAAAATTAAAGCAAAAGGGAAAAAAAGCAAGAATCAAGGATCAAAACTAGAAGTAGAAAAGAGTAGGTGGCAGAAAATATAACTATAGAAGTTTGAGAAATATGCAGACTAGCTAATGAATTTAATATCAAAATGTCAAAGAAAAGAGTCTGAAAGGGATAATTGATGGTCAAGAGTGACAAAAGAAGCCATAAATATACAAAATAAGGAGACACATAGGAGATTTAAATCTATTAAAAATATTTGTTTAAACAAATGAAGTTATAAAATTTGTGACAACTAAAAT
>NW_007757199.1:3388-10318 GCF_000696425.1 Galeopterus variegatus | reverse complement strand
ATTGCAATCATTCCTGTCACTGATTGGCGTGAGGTTGTTTTGCATGTTCCCTCATATATGAATCTATGTTCAGCCTTAATAGGTAGCTAGGACTATCAATGAGGCCTGCTATAGCTTGAGCGAACCAAACATCTAAATATATATCCTTGATTCTAATAACAGATTAATATGGTGAACCCTGAGAGTCAGTCCCTAGACTCTCTTTGTTTCCACACTGGTGTCAATATGTCTGAACAACTGGTCTGAGATAACTCACCATAGCACTCAAGGTTGACATACACAAATAAACATTATTTTTCAAGTCAAATTCCATAGAGAGAATATTATAATATACATAAAGGATTCTGATAAGTAAGAAAAATAGTAGCAATGATAGCAGTTTTTTACATTTGACAAATGATTCCTCTACTGATAATTTTATAATTGAGTTCTTAAATCACGAAGTGTCTGTAGTCATTATAAAAGTTTGTATATTAATTGGCAATAGAAATGTCTTCAAAGTTAGTCAAAAGGTCATCAAAGCCACGCCTTTACTTTGGAATTAAAATTTACCCTATGCATGTACTTTAAACTTTTATACAGTTATTTCCCTCAGTTTCTCTAATATACTTGTTAAAAATTTTTTTCTTGTGAAAATCTTCCAAAATGTGGCTAGAGTATTCTGCTGTGAGGGTGGCAGTTCAAAGAGCAGCTCCCAAATTAAAACTGCTGCTGGTGTTTTATATTCTTTGTATCACTTACCCCAAACAGGCCCAATAGCTACATGCCTGGAGCTAGGTCAGGGCAGAGAAGCCTTCTGAGCCAGCTCACTGAGGATGCCGCGGGCCCTATGCCAACCTTCTTCTCCAGCAATAAGTGGGCTTCCTCTGTGCCATTTCCACACTGGTAAATATTTTAGTCAGTAGGATCCCACAGAAACAGAAGAAAAATCTGACTCTTGCCCCTTCTTTCTTCTCACATCTTTTTCTCCTTAGAGGAGAGGAAAGGATTTTTTTTTTTTCTTTTTTAGGCTTTCATGCTGAGAAAGGCCAGCTAGACTTTAAAAATTTGGTACTTTTCAACAAACAAACTGATCTCTCTTCAGGAAGTTTATTCTCAACATTGTTAGTGATAATGTCAGTGCTAATGATAAAAAATAAAAACAATTTAATAGTGGGTGCTATAGGTCAGTGATTTCTAGATTTTCAAATTTTATGAGCCTGAAAATTAACTAACAGTAAAAAAAATTGGGAAATCGACATAGAGCTGCCAACTTTCCATATCCTCTTTTTTCATTTTCCCACATACGGTAATTTGAATAAACAATTACTATGCTTTATCACCTTTGTATCATAAAAAGACAATTTGACACCAAAGTAGTAAGAAGAATTGCTGAATAAAATGTAGTATCTGATTAAATTGAATAAATTTGGCTTATAAAATGCTCACTACTCTGTTTTTCTTTTTTTTTTTTTTTTTGGTTTTTGCCAGCCCCATAAAAACATCGACACAGACTGCTACCAACTGATATTTATCTAAGATATAAGCATATTCCCAATGAGCAGAGAGATGTTAGTTTTTTTCATTTAGTGGTGAGTTTTCCATTATTCTTTTTGTATTCAATATTGTGTCAGTTCTCAGGGGCCTAGAAAGTATTTGATTAGTCATTCACCAACATCTTGCTTCTCAGTTAGAAAGAGAGACCATTAGAATTTCAGCAACCTTTCAGCTCCACCAGTAAAATGCCTTTATTTCGCAGATAATAAAAGTGAAGCCCAGATGGGCCAAATTTCTAAATACTACACAACTTCCTTCAACTACAATGTCAGCCTCCATTTATCTATAGCCATAGATATCTTTTTGAGTTCATAGTCAACATTTGAGTGCCTAGTCAGTATCAGATATATTTATATATTATTTTGGTTAATGCTTATTACAACCTTGCATTGTGAAAGTTAGCAGTCTCATTACACAGGTGAGGAAAATGAAATCCAATATATAACTGACTCAGGCTCATATTGTGATGAAGGTGAAGCTACCATTTAGTGAGAACTTCTCAAAGTTTAATGTTTTTTATGCTTTATCACATAATTAGCAGCCATTTATTGAATGGCTTCCATGTACACATTGTGCTACAGGGAAAACAGAAAAAGTGTAAAACATGATCCTATCCACTAAAAGAAAGAAAAATATAGTAGTTGTGAAAGACAGCAAGAGAAATATTCACAGGTGGGATCTGTCCACCTTTTTGCCTTTGTTTTCTATGGAGATCTCTGTCTTTGCCTGCCCACTTTTCAAGCTTATGGTACATAAATGAGAAAATAGGGGGGATGTGGGTTACATAATAAGTGTATCTTACATTTGATTAACACTCTTAGCTTTTTAAAGATTATAGGTGCACATAATCTTGTGGGGTCCACTCAACAATTTATTTGGAATATGTGGAAAGAATGGCTTAATAAAGTTAGGAGGTTTTGCCAGGATTATATACTTACCAAAGTAACAGGATTGAGATTATAAATTCAGTTTCCAAACTCTAAATCCAATGCTTTCTACTGCCATGTAGACCATGTGAGACAGTTAATAATATAAGAAAGGATACAATTAAGCGCATATAGACCCATGTCTGGCACAGACTAGGGTCTACATAAATATTTGTTAAATGGTTGAATAAATAAGTGCTAAAATGTGGGGTGCATTCAATGCATCACGGAAGTTCATATATGGGAGGCAAAGACTTCATGGGCAGGAGCTGTCAAACAAGAGAAAGAGGAACCCCAAACAAGGTACAAGGGGGATTGTGGGGAGTATTTTTATGGAAGAATGAGGAGGCCACTCGGAGAGATAAGTGGTGTTTGAGAGAGGACAGAAAATAAAGTTGGAGGTATTAGAAGGTATTACAAAGCATCAGCCAGCTAGTTTGAGCATCTAAGAGTTGACATGAGAAGAAAAATGAATCCCTTGAGTTAACCTACTCTCCTCTATTTATTAGGAGAATAGAAAGTGGAAAAAATCTATATTTGTAAGAATAATCCACTGTGGTACATATCCAGGAACACAGGTCACCATCAGATGGATGTCCTTCCAGACCTCACACACTAGCTCTGAACCCCCTGCTCACAGGACATAATGATAGCTCCCTCTCCCAAACTTTCTATCATTTCTTGTCCATGGTTAATCTTTTGTTACTACCTCATGATACTCATGATATCTACTATATTGTTGGATGAGATTAGGATTTATTTTATACCATTACATTTTCATACATTTAGGCAAAGTGCCTCTCTCTCCTTACCCTAGAGCCAGCCCTGTGCTTAAGTCTCATTTTCCCATGGGGACAAAGATGAAGAACCATATTTTGTATAGCACAGTATTTTAAAGTAGAGGCTCAGAAATTATTAGTAAATTGCTCTTGTTTTGGTTGAAAGTGTCAAGAGTAGGCAAAATTGTGCAATGCACAATGTTTGTCCCTGGCCATATTGTCTTATCTTTGTGATACTTTTTCTCCTCTTTATATTATCCTCTTCTATGTGTACACTCCCAGCTCAAATGAAACTAGCTTCTTAACACTTCCTACTCATGGATAAACTCTTATAGCCCTTTCTAGAAAATTAGCCTTCTCTCCTATTAAAATTTACATTTCTTCAGTGGCCTGATTTCAACTACATGTCACTTATCACAGAAGTTGAGTCAATAAACTAATTAGCACTAAAGTATGAAGACTAGAAGAGATAACTCATTAATTTGTTAACAGAAGCATTAGGTTATAATTTGGAGACACAAGACTCAAACCCATTCACTCAACTTTTAATAAAAACACTGGAGTGTGTATGCAATGTGGCTCTCAGCTTGTTCACTATTAAGTAAAGCTTTTATAATTCATTACACTACATGGCACCCATTTTGGAAATGTTTAGTTTATCAAACAAAATTCACTTTAAGCAATATTTAGTTTTCTATTTTATTACACATACACATCTGTTAATCAAACCTTCTGGTCATCACAAGAAACCAGTATGTAATCTTACTGAACTGATAGAATTCTAGCCAAAAGTCAAGAAACGTCTTTTTAACAGTCTGTGCAGCCTTATCATTGTAGATGGATAATTTCCTTTGACATTTTTGGATATTAACTGTAAAACTCATGCATTCACCAATATTATCATTGCACCCCACCCCCTCCATAGTCCAGCAAGCATGGGTTGAGAATCACTGATTGGATGCCTAGTAAGCACTGAGCTTCTTGCTAAGAGCTGAAACTATGAAAATAAATAAACTATGGGTCCTTCTTTGAAATGCTCAGAGTTTAATTTCTTATATGGATAGCCTTGCATTTTGAGTGCACAATACCTGCCTGGGTTTCTCACCTCCCCATGTTTATTCTGTGTATTTTCTTGACCACCTAGGGTTCTCCTAAGGGCAGACCACTTAAGCACTGTTATCTTTTATTATGGCATAGTATAGGCATTTCCCAACTGCCAGGGGGTCTAACACGGCTTGAGATCAGCCTGTCCCAGAGTAAAACTAAACAAGAAGGGAGCAGATTGTGAGGTAAGATCGCTCACATAAGTTAGGCTGATCATTGGATGTGAATCCCAACTCTTCCATTTTTGAGCTGAGGGACTTAGGGTAAGTTTCTGATCCTCTCAATGCCTGAATTTTCTTATCAGAAAAACAGCAATTATAATAGTACTTACTTCCTACAGTTTTATGAGGATTAAATGATATAATGTGTATAAAGCATTTATCATAATATTTGCACATAATAAGTTCTCAACAAATTTTATCTATTATTATAATTATTAGAGGAGAAAAAAGGAAACTAGAAATATGTGTCTCTTTAGTCAGAAGTGTATCAGGTTTGAGGAAATCATTGTTTTATGAGTTAAACAAAGGACAGGTGGAGACAGATGGACAGGAAGAGCAAAGAGGAAAAGAGTAAGGAAGGTGACCACAGGGCAGAAAAGTTTAAAGTATGAACCATAGGGCTTGGTGTCTCTCTTTTCTGGGTAACTATTGGTGACTTTATTTATTATTTTAATTATTTTAATATGTTTAAAACAGAATAAAAATAAATATTGCTTGTTTAGAGGGAAAAAAGTATTTAGGAATTACAGAAAGGTATATAGAGAGATTTTCCTTGTACATAGTTCAAATGAAGATGAAATTAATAATGATTCTAAATCAGGCCAAGATTTCCAATTTCCAACTCTTAGAGTTATTTTCCTAAACTCTAGTGTTGGATTATCAAGAAATCAAAATTCATTCTGTAACCTTGGAATGTGTAAGCTGTATTAGTTTCCTGTTGCTGCTGTAACAAATTACCATGCATAATGGCTTCAAACAACATGAATTTATTATCGTCCCATTTTGGAGGTCAAAAGTCCTAAATGGGTCTCACTGGGGTTAAGGTGTCAGAACAGCTGCTTTCCTTTCTGGAGGGCCTAGGTGAGAATCCATTTTCCTACCTTTTCCAGCTTCTAGAGACTGTATGCATTTCCTAGCTCACAGTCTGCTTGCATCTTCAAGGCAACAGCCAGTCAAGTTTTTCTCACATTGCATCTCTCTGACACTGACTCTTCTGCTTCTTTCTTTCACATTCAGGGATCCTAATGATTACATTGAGCCCACTGGGATGATCCAGGATAATCTTTCCCCAGCTCAAGGTCAGCTGATTAGCAACCTTAATTCCATCTGCAAACTTATTTAGTCTGTAACCTAATTTCATATAACCTAACATATTCTGGAGGTTCCAGGATTAGGATGTGATTATTTTTTGAGGGCCATTATTCTGACAAGAGTGTACTGACTGCATTCTGTTTTAGCTCTTCATGCTTACTAAACTCAAATAGGATAGATCCAAATTTTGCATTGTCATATATATGGGTAATCAATTAATACCATGAATGGAGATTACTTCTGAAGTCCAGTTAGAAAGCAGTTCATCCCATTTACTAACAATTTGGGAAAATTGATTAATCATTCTGTGCAACAGTTTCCTCATTTTAAATGAGAATCATAACATCTACCTTATATTGTTGCTGTGAGAATTAAATAAATTCATTTATGTAGAGAGTTTAGGAAGGCATCCAAATCAGAAAGGAAGAAGTAAAATTATTTCTGTTTGCAGATGACATGATCATATATGTAGAAAACCCTAAAGAGTCTACGAAAAAAAAATGTTAGAACTAATGAACAAATCCAGTAAAGCTGTAGAATACAAAAATCAACATGTAAAAGTCAGTTGTATTTCTATACACTAACAATAAACAATCTGAAAAGGAAATTAAGAAAACATTCCCATTTAAAGTAATATCAAAAAGAATAAAATACTTAGGAATGAACATAACAAGAAGGTGAACAAGTTGTACACAGAAAAACCCCAAAATACTGATGAAAGAAAATAAAGAAGACACAAATAAAAGGAAAGACATCCTTTGTTTAAGGATTGAAAGATTTAATATTGTTGAAATGTTTTCATGTTATCCAAAGTGATCTATAGATTCAATGCACTCCCTATCAAAATAGCAATAGCATGTTTTTAAAAAATAGAAAAATAAATCCTAAAATTCATATGGAACCACAAAGGATCCCAAATAGCCAAAAAATCTTGAGAAAGAAAAACAAAGCAGAAGGCCTCATATTTTCTGATATCAATACATTTTACAAAGCTACAGTAATCAAAACAGTATAACACTGGCATAAAGAGACTTGTGGACCAATGAAACAGAATAGAGACCAGAAATAAACCCACACATCACACATATATATCAAATGATCTTTGACAAGAGCACCAAGCTACACAATAGGGAAAAGACAACCTCTTCAATAAATGATGCTGGGAAAAATGAATGTCCACATACAAAAAATGAAACTGTATCCACCATACACAAAAATCAGTTCAAAGTGGATTTAGGACACAAACATAGGTCTGAAATTATAAAACTCTTA
>NW_007757199.1:0-2159 GCF_000696425.1 Galeopterus variegatus | reverse complement strand
ATCACTAATTATTAATTCATCCACTTATTCAGTCCATCCATTTATTCACCAGCAGTTATTGAACATCTACTGCAAAATGAAGATGATACTACGTACTAGGAATAACAAAAATATCTTACAACTGTATAGCACTTTGCATTTTTACATGATTATCTTATCTGATCCTACTTAAGAGAAATGGTCCATGCCATTAGGACTTAGTCTCCTTGATAAAAACAACTGGTTACATGCAAATTCAGCCAAATACCATAGACATGGTATTGAAGTTTTGCAGTACAGAGAATGGACACTCACTCAGGCTTGATGCAATAGGTTGGGCCTGCAGAATGAGAAGCACCAAAACAGGGAATAAGAGTCCATCATCTCATACTGGGGGCATACCCATTACCAGAAGTTACTGTTGTCTAGTTGGGCTCTTCTCTCATATACAGCTACGAAGACTAGACTCAGGAGGTTAGCAAGGCCCCATCAGTTCAAGAGAACAACAGCAAAAATGGACAAAGGGGGATAGTATCTATAGTGGCTGTAATACCTCCATGAGTTCTTCCATTAAGCAGTGAAATCCACTCTACATACTTCTAGGTTTACACTTCTTACACACAGGGAGTGGTTAAAAACAAAACAGAAACAAAATCATTGTGCAAAATTTCTCAGGTTTGGACCTGAGAAATTTTATAGGGTAAACACTATTCCTCCTTCCCCAGAGTTGTTATTCTGATATATCCACTTGCTGCTTCATACATTAATCATTGATATTATAGTCACTTCATATGTTAGAGTTAGGGTAGGGGGAGTTTTGGTAAGGAAAAGAACAATAACGAATAGGTGGAACGAGGAGCCAGAAAACAACAACAACAACAACAACAACAACAAATAAGAAAACAAGATAAGAATTTCAGTTTGAGCATTCCATTCGTTCCACTAATTTCTTGAGTCTGGCTGTCCATCAAGAGCTTTGCTCTCTGGTGGATTTCTGAGAAGAGAAAGCCACCATTTGCTTTCTATGCCCTGGGGCCACCCAGCTGCCAAGTACCAGCTGAACAGAGGTGCAGCAAGAGGCCTGCAGTCAAAAGGCAGCAGGATGGCCAACTGCCATCAATTTCTGCAGTAAGTCTGTCATATTGGCATCTTGCTGCTCTTCCCCTCCCCCAGGTTAATTTCTGAGAACCTCAGCCTTGAAAGCGTCTTGCCCTACCAACTTCAGCTGCTTCCCTCCTTTCCCCATGCCACTCTAATACCTTACCTCCGTAGTAAAATGAAGTCTCTCATATACCTGCTCTACTGGTAAGACCACCTAAGCTCTAATGTAAATGTTCCTCTCCCCCCTTCCACATACCCATGGGTAAAGGCAGAATTGCCACGTCCCCCTTGGACCCGATTGCTAGGCAACACTCAGCCATGTGAATTTGTCACTTCTGTTTGGCGCAAATTTCAATTTCACCTCCAACTGTAACAACACTGCTCGATATATTTTAGATGCCACTGTGGTTGGATGGCATCCCAGGAAAGATGTGAAGTGCTACTGCCAGGAATGAATGATTGGCATTGGGTAAAGCAATTCTCTGAACTCAGCCTTGGCATACCATTAATTGTTAAGTCTGTTCTGCTACCACCAACCTCTTGTCAGAATCGTGTCTATTGTAAGCCTTTGCGACAAGAGTCCAAATGGTAGAGCTCTCTCCCTCTGTAGATCAGAATCATGTTGATAATGAAGCAGTGGATTTCTCAGCTCACAATATCTTACTTCCTACTTCCATCTATTGGCTGCACTTTCGTGTGAAAAGAAAAATAGTTCCACGTCTGAATATTATGGAGCTAAGAGCTACTGTGTGCCAATTCAGGTTCTGGCCCTGAATAGGAGATTTACCTTCCCTTTGGTTTCCTCAACACAATCTGCTTTCATTTGTGGTAACAATTAAATGCTGTGATGAGGAAACAAGTTATTAATGGGAGAAGATAAAGTTAATGCTAAACATACTCTACTGACAATAAACATATAATATTTGACATGTTAAATTTATATACTGACATTAGATCAGAAAACATGCAACATGCAATCGTAATTTTTGAATAAACACATACCATTGGTGGCAAAATATAATGCTGTAATCCCCAAAGTCTCCATCGAATGTTTTTATATATATATATATATATATATA
>NW_007757198.1:6008-6930 GCF_000696425.1 Galeopterus variegatus | reverse complement strand
CTAAACATGAGATGATAAAATTAGCTCCCTATATATGGGTGAGTTTGAGCCAAGATAATATCTATTCTAAGAAATGTTGGGGAAAAAATGTTGAATATATAGTTATTGACAAAATGAAATTCAAGTTCCTTTCCATTTTCAATATTCTATTAGTTTTATGAAGAGATTTTCTGGACAATGTTTTCTGAGTAGGCAATGGGGAAAGAAGAGAAATATTTGGAATAGATCACATGCTTACTGAAAATTTAAATTATTGCCATGACTAATATTCTAGTTAATAAAGGTAATTAACACCAGGGTGGGAAGAATGACACCCTGGTCAGGAAAAGGATTCAACATTTGGTAATTTGTCTATTCAAAATATAACTTATTCTCTTGAGCTGTACTAGTTTTAATAGAGAATTTCACTTATCCACATTTTATTAACCAAATTAAATCAACACCACCTTTCATTAAGTGCATTGAGGATGCACAATACTAGATTTGCATATGAATCCATTTTCATTTCCCTCTCAAATATCAGTGTGCCACCTGCTAATCAAGATGTGATTCCTGAGTTTAATCTTCAAAATTACATCAGTCCAATCATTACTCCACACTCTCCTGTGAGTAAGAAATCAGGTTTGGACTGAAAAGCTTTAAGGAAATAGAAGCATACAGAGGGGCTTAGTATTTATGTAGGAGATGGCTTAAAGAGATATTATTTTTGGTATGAGCTTAATTAGAGTAAGATAGAAAAAATAAGGAAATGAAGACTTAAGATAGGCTGTCATATATAATTGTGTGAAAGGTTTATAAAGTTAGTTTTTATTTAGTTGTTGAGTGAATACTAACTGAGCAGGAAACGTGACAATCATTCTCCTCAATTCTTGGTAGACACTGTCCTATAGAAGGTCAAAGTCTGGTGCAGTACAGAGACAAG
>NW_007757198.1:0-554 GCF_000696425.1 Galeopterus variegatus | reverse complement strand
ACCCCACAAGGTTGTGTTAAAGTTAACATGAGATGTATAAACAGGAAGAGCAGGCCTTCCATTAAATGTGAGACCTTTCACGGAGAGTGCTGCATGACCTCTAATGTGTCAAATGTGTCAAATAAACATCGTGTTTTAATAATTGCCATGTCTTGATCCCTAAACTGTGATCATCAAGTGCTTGAGCTGAGATTATAATTCTTGCCCAGCTGAGCTTCCCTTTAGAACTCGCAATGTTCACTTTAAACAGTCATTCCTGGTTCCTTTAGAGCCATAAATCATTCAGGGCATGAAACCAGCTGCGCTTCACCGAAGTGGTAATCACCAATGGACTTTACCAAATTGAAACAAAATATGTACCGAACACTTTTTACCAGCTAGCTTTGAACCTGAATTAAACAAAGCATGTGATATTTACGCTGTCAATAATCTTGACAATAGTTGATTGTGCCAAATTGTAACGTTGAGAGTAAAATTCCACTCACTGAAACACGCAATAGTGAAATATTTATTAAGTGGCAGGAAGTTCCTGGTGGTTCAGAAATCATGCCCTG
>NW_007757197.1:6405-6931 GCF_000696425.1 Galeopterus variegatus | reverse complement strand
CCCGCCCCCTCCCCAGCAATTTCCCCGGTGGCCCTTCTGTCATTCGACACTGCCTCCTGCAGGATTTCCCTCAAAGAGCTTAAATTACGTCTCCTTGTTGTGTATGTTATCTGTATTCCGTACTTAATATTTTTCACTTTTATCTCTTTCTAGGAGGTAAAAAGAGCTCTGTTTTGAAGTCCTGAGTTTGAATCCTATCTTTTTCCATCACTGGCTGCATGATCTTGAGAAAAACGTTTAAATCCTCTTCTGAATAATGAAAATAATCACACCTGCCTCATAAAGTTGTTGTGAGAATTAAATTAAATAATGCCTGACTGTCCAACAGGGTTACTTACTTTCCCCTTGTCTTCATTTTTTTTGAGAAACAAGATGATGTGATTCTTAATGGTAAACGAGCCTTTTCTTTTTCTTTTCAAACACCACCTCCATCCTGGGTGAAGACAAATTTTTCTGGAAGCCAGATTTATTTTTCTCATTCATAAAGTCAAATTTAAAAATTCAATATATGGTATAAGATAAAAAA
>NW_007757197.1:4209-4565 GCF_000696425.1 Galeopterus variegatus | reverse complement strand
TTTAAGGGGCTGCAGGTATAGATGTGAAATGCCCAGCAGAGGACCTGGTGCATAATGGGTGAATGGGAGAACCCATACCCTGGTGCAGAACAGAGCCTGTGAGTTAGGGCTCATGACTGGCTGAGGACACAGGCAGAAGGGGAGCCGTGAGGCTGGATCAGCCTTCATACAGTGTAAACAATCAGTCAGATAGTGTGTAAACTACTTATTAGTTGCATGTAACAGACTGCTATTCCCCAGCTTGCTTACCCATTCACCTGTTGATAAAGATTGTCCTTGCTTCCACGTTTGGGCTATTGCAAATAATACCACTGTGTATAGTAAAGCTGGAGGCATAATAGTCCCTGACTTCAAAC
>NW_007757197.1:0-886 GCF_000696425.1 Galeopterus variegatus | reverse complement strand
TAAGCCTTTTTGCATTGAGAGTCTGTTTTATGGTGGGATCCCAGAGAGCTACGATTCTGTAATAAGTGTTAGGAAGACTTTCATGTACTTTTTGTGAGGTACTGAATAGCAAGCTGACAAAGTCCTTGCTATTCTAGGGAATAAGCCAGCAAGACTGGCTTCCTGTTTTGCCTGCTTCCCCCTTCTCTCTCCCCTTGAGGTCTGACCTTTGATTGAACCCAGGACCCTGAGAGCTTTGTAAATGAGGAANTTCCCATATGAAGATGTACAAGTGGCCAACAGACACATGAAAAAATGCTCAACATCACTCGGGATCAGGGAAATGCACATCAAAACCACACTGAGATATCATCTTACTGTAAACCGGTTAGACTGGCCATTATTAAAAAGACAGAAAATAACAAATGCTGGTGAGGATGTGGAGAAAGGGGAACCCTCTTACACTGTTGGTAGTAATGTAAATTAGTGTGGTATTACAGAAAACAGTATGGAGTTTCCTCAAACAACTACAGACAGAACTGCCTTATGACCCAGTAAAACCATTGCTGGGTATATACCCAAAGAAATGGAAATCATCATGTAGAAGGAATACCTGCACTCGCAGGTTTATTGCATCTCCATTTACAATAGCCAAAAGTTGGAATCAACTTAAATGTCCATTGATTGATAGATGACTGGTTAAGGAAATCTGGTATATATACTCAGTGGAATACTACTCTGCCATAAAAAAGAATGAAATTCTGCCATTAACAGCAACATGGATGAACTTAAGAGAAAATTATGTTAAGTGAAATAAGCCATGCACAGAAAGAGAAATACTGCATGTCCTCACTCATAAGTGGGAGCTAAAAATAAAGGAAGAAAATGAAAAGAAAGAAAGGAAAGA
>NW_007757196.1:6130-6931 GCF_000696425.1 Galeopterus variegatus | reverse complement strand
TATGGGCTGAACTGGACCCCCCTGCAAATTCATATGTTGAAGTCCTACCACCCAGTACCTCAGACTGTGTATGTGGAGACAGGGCCTTAAAAGTGGTAATTAAGGTAATATGAGGTCAGATAGGTGGACTCTAATCCATTCTCACTAGTGTCCCTATAAGAAGAGGAATTTAGGACACAGACAGGTACAGAGGAAAGACCATGTGAAAATATTTAAAATATTTTCTGACAATTCAAGAGAAAATTAACCACTGCCTGAAAACAAAAGAAGTTTAAAAATGACTTAATTTTTTTTTTTCCTCTTTGTCTTTTTTCGTGACCGGCAACGGATCGCAACCCTCAGTGTCGCGCCCGTACCGGGCTGGGACGGCAACAGGATCGCAACCCTCGGTGTTGCGCCCGCACCTCGCTCAGCCAGTGAGGGGCGCGTCTGTATGTGGAATCCAAACCCTCCGCGGGAGCGCCACTGCACTCACAAGCGGCGCACTGTAGCAGTGCGCCACCAGGCTGGCCCAAAAATGACTTAATTTTAAGAGATTGGGAGTGGCTCAGTGAATTTTGAGTTCTTCTGTAAATTCACACAATTGCCAAGGCAAAATTTCACAGTTTTGAAAATAATAAAGCAAGAGAAATAACCAAGTTTGAACATTAGACAATCAAAATACCTCTTTATTAAATCTAACGTCTGAAGATCAGTCTTTCCCTCAGACTTTCAGGGTTGCATCCAGCCTTTTTTGTTTTTTTTTTTTGAGGGGATGTGGTGGCTCGCCTGTACAGGGAACTGAACTCTTGACCTTGGTGT
>NW_007757196.1:0-5166 GCF_000696425.1 Galeopterus variegatus | reverse complement strand
TAAAAGAATGCGACAAGAAATGCCACAAAATTGAACTGGGGCTAGAAGGCTTCTGGCCAGCTGAGAAAGCATGTGAGCTGAGGCCACAGGAGAGGGAAAACCAGGAGAGTGCAAAGCTGGCGGAAGGAAAGAAAGGCTCTAGCATACGGAGGGATGCAGGGTCCCATGGGGGCAAGTTCTAGGGACAACCGCTGCTGAGGCCCTCAGAGCTGCCAGGAACCACTATCCAATGCTAGGCTCTTGGAGCTCACCCTCCAGTTCAAATTCCTGGAATTCTGTGCAATTCCTATCATACCACATGTTCTCCCACTGCCAAAACTCCTTCTCTAGCTGGCTGGAGTGGGTCTTTGCTCCATACAACCCAAAGCCAAAGCAACACACACAACATGCAAATAGGAAACAGCCTTTCTGATAAGTCAATAACATAAAACACAGAACTTTTTAAGGAAACGCTTACACTCACACCTGCAAAGAAAAGTCTCACACGTGACAGAGAAGGCTGCACAAGGGAACCCTCTGAGGTAATGGGTGCAAATATTCTGTATCTTCAAAGAGGTGTGACTGACTCTTGTGTTAAAACTGATTAAACTGTACACCTAATGTGACATTTCAGTGTATGCAGATTATACCTCAATCAAAAAAACCCAAAGACTAAAAGCACCTCCCTTAATCTAAATTGTTCCCTGGAGAAGACTTGCATTTTTGTTTTTCAAAACTGTATTGATCTAGATAAATCTCAGAAACAAAATGCTGAGCAGAGGCAGCCAGATGCAAAAACACCTGAGTTTTTATTTATACAAAGAACAGAAACAGGTAACAGTCACCTAACGGGGGCTGGCCAGTTGCTTGGTTGGTTAGTGCGTGGTTCTCATACACTAAGGTCCAGGGTTCCATCCCTATACTGGCCAGCTGCAAAAAAAAAAAAAAAAAAAAAAAAAAAAAGAAAAGTCACCTATGATGTTATAAGCCAAGATGGTGGCTAACTTTGAGAGGGTTGCAGAGTGGGGACCAAAAGGAGCCGAGCGAGACTTCTTACTGGGCCACTTACGTTCTGGTTCCTGAGCTTGGTGCCAGTAACACAGGTGTGTTCAGTTTGACATATGTTCATTACGGTGTATGTTCATGATAGATGCATTTTCTTGCACATACAGAATTTTCCTGTTTGTATACCTTAATAATAACATAAAAAAGAAAGAAAGAGAAGGAATACTCTATAGTTATTTAAAAGTGAATGGAAGTGTGGTGCTGATAACGCCAAGGCCATGGGTTCAGATCCCTACATAGGGATGGCTGGTTAGCTCACTTGGGAGAGTGTGGTGCTGAGAAAACCAAGTCAAGGGTTAAGATCCCCTTACCGGTCACCTTTAAAAAAAAAAAAAAGGTGAATGGAAAAGATTTGTTTTGTTTCACATGTAGTGAAATGCTTATTTTCCTTGAAGCCAAACTCTTCAGGTAAATAACAAATTATTAAGACTTTATTTACCCCCTTCGTGGAATTCTAATTTGACTCTTGGATTTGATATTGGGGGAAAAACTCATTCAATGGAGTAATTTGAATAAATAACGGAAGCAAAACTCCATCCTATAGTGCTTAGTTCTAAGACTACCTAAAGTGAATTCACCCATAACCAGAGCACTCTTCCAAAGCAGTAGCAGAAGGAAGAAACCACACTCCACATCCCTTTCCTACTTAAAGAAAAAAAGAGCAAAATCCACAGGAAGAAGTATTTAGTCAGAATCCCACTTCTGAGTTTTCAAAGGGAGAATTAACTCAAATTCACACATTACCCTGATGTGCATTTTTTAAAAACATGCAGATTTTGATTTTCAGAGGCTTGTATTTTAAAATCATTTTACAGACTCTAGATACAGTTCATAAGGATAAAAACAGAATATGTAAAAGTGAAGCAATATAGACAAGCAATAAACACCAAGTGTACAGGTCATCGAATTCTAATATTTAAAAATAAGAAGCCAGGGCCGGCCCGTGGCTCACTCGGGAGAGTGCGGTGCTGATAACACCAAGGCCATGGGTTCGGATCCCATATAGGGATGGCCGGTCAGCTCACTGGGTGAGCGTGGTGCTGACAACACCAAGTCAAGGGTTAAGATCCCCTTACCGGTCATCTTTAAAAAAAAAATAAGAAGCCAAATAGTAAAGTGAAATGTCAAGTACTTACAGCCATAACTAATTCAAAGTGGTGGATACACACACCCTCACTGGTGACTGGTATTTTTCCACCATGATTGTAGTACAACAGCAATCCTCTCACTCCTGCAAAACATAAACATATGTGATAAATAACCATGATACAGAAAAAAATTAGATATGCACTGACACATCATATTCCATTCCAAAGGTAGAAAGGGACCACAATAGGTCATAACTCTATACACACAAAAATCAAAAGTTGATACTTAATTATACAAGGTAGGGGGAGATAATAAGAAAAGGCAAACAAAGCCCCAGTGGAATGAGGTAAACAGCACTGGTCTGAGGATGGAGGACTCCATTCCCCTTAACAGCATCGCTGGGCCCCCGCATTGGGTTAGACGATCTGACTCATTTCCAACAATGAAAAGTTGGGTTTCAATTATTCTAATAACCGGTAGAATGAGTGCTTGAATCATTTTCTCCTGAACAACTTCTAGCAGCAGCCAAATGAAATGGTAACATGTTAAGATATTAGCTCTGGGGAAACACGAAAATAAAAGTGGAAAAAAATAATATTTTATCTCAAATTATGGAATACTCCTCGAAAGCCAGCTTCAAAGGAAACTTTTGTCAANCTCTCAAGAATGTGACCTACGAAATGTGACAAGAATTGGTCAGTTAGAAACTAAAAGAATGAGACAAGAAATGCCACAAAATTGAACTGGGGCTAGAAGGGTTCTGGCCAGCTGAGAAAGCATGTGAGCTGAGGCCACAAGAGAAGGAAAACCAGAAGAGTGCAAAGCTGGCGGAAGGAAAGAAAGGCTATAGCATACAGAGGGATGCAGGGTCCCATGGGGGCAAGTTCTAGGGACAACCGCTGCCGAGGCCCTCAGAGCTGCCAGGAACCACTATCCAACGCTAGGCTCTTGGAGCTCACCCTCCAGTTCAAATTCCTGGAATTCTGTGCAATTCCTATCATACCACATGTTCTCCCACTGCCAAAACTCCTTCTCTAGCTGGCTGGAGTGGGTCTTTGCTCCATACAACCAAAAGCCAAAGCAGCACACACAACATGCAAATAGGAAAGAGCCTTTCTGATAAGTCAATAACATGAAAAACAGAACTTTTTAAGGAAACGCTCACACACCTGCAAACAAAAGTCTCACACGTGACAGAGAAGGGGGCACAAGGGAACCCTCTGAGGTAATGGGTGCAAATATTCTGTGTCTTCACAGAGGTGTGACTGACTCTTGTGTTAAAACTGATTACTGTACACCTAATGTGACATTTCACTGTATGCAAATTATACCTCAATCAAAAAAACCCAAAGAACAAAAGCACCTCCCCTAATCTAAATTGTTCCCTGAAGAGGACTTGCGTTTTTGTTTTTCAAAACTGTATTAATCTAAGAGCCGGCCCGTGTCTCACTCGGGAGAGTGTGGTGCTGATAACACCAAGGCCATGGGTTTGGATCCTATATAGGGATGGTCGGTTAGCTCACTGGCTGAGCGTGGTGCTAACAACATCAAGTCAAGGGTTGAGATCCCTTTACTGGTCATCTTTAAAAAAAAAAAAAAAAAAACTGTATTGATCTAGATAAATCTCACAAACAAAATGCTGAGCAGAGGCAGCCAGATGCAAAAACACCTGAGTTTTTATTTATACAAAGAACAGAAACAGGTAACAGTCACCTAACGGGGGCTGGCCAGTTGCTCAGTTGGTTAGTGCGTGGTGCTCATACACTAAGGTCCAGGGTTCCATCCCTATACTGGCCAGCTGCAAAAAAAAAAAAAAAAAAAAGAAAAGTCACCTATGATGTTAGAAGCCAAGATGGTGGCTAACTTTGAGAGGGTTGCAGAGTGGGGACCAAAAGGAGCCGAGCGAGACTTCTTACTGGGCCACCTACACTCTGGTTCCTGAGTTTGGTGCCAGTAACACAGGTGTGTTCAGTTTGACATATGTTCATTAGGGTGTATGTTCAAGATACATGCATTTTCTGAAGCAATACAGACAAAAAATAAACACTAAGTTTACAGATCATCAAATTCTAATATTTAAAAATAAGAAGCCAAATAGTAAATTGAAATGTCAAGTACTTACAGCCATAACTGATTCAAAGGGGTGGATACACACACCCTCACTGGTGACTGGTATTTTTGCACCATGATTGTAGTACAACAGCAATCCTCTCACTCCTGCAAAACATAAACATATGTGATAAATAACCATGATACAGAAAAAAATTAGATCTGCACTGACACATCATATTCCATTCCAAAGGTAGAAAGGGACCACAATAGGTCATAACTCTATGCACGCAGAAATCAAAAGTTGATAATTATATAAGGTAGCGGGAAATAATAAGAAAAGGCAAAGAAAGCCCCATTGGAATGAGGTAAACAGCACTGGTCTGAGGATGGAGGACTCCATTCCCCTTATCAGCATCACTGGGCCCCCACATTGGGTTAGATGATCTGAGTCATTTAGTTAGGTTTCAATTATTCTAATAACCGATAGAATGAGTGCTTGAATCATTTTCTCCTGAACAACTTCGAGCAGCAGCCAAATGAAATGGTAACATGTTAAGATATTAGCTCTGGGGAAACACGAAAATAAAAGTGAAAAAAATACCATTTTATCTCAAATTATGGAATACTCCTCAAAAGCCAGCTTCAAAGGAAACTTTTGTCAATTCCTTTCTCCTGTGTCCACTACAATTTCAGGGACCTGTCTTCAAAATGACAGAGATGCCAAGTACTCTGGCTAAAGAGGCTCCACTGGAATCTCCAGCCTCAAATAGCTGTGATATCTGCAAGTAATCAATGCTCAAGCCTAATACACATGTCAAAGAACCCTCCTGCCAGGTACATACTCTCGTCACATTCCAGGTCGCACTCGAGTGTCAGTGTACGTAGATTTTTCTGAAAACACACTTGTATTCAGAATCCTCTGACTCTTTACTTCCCTACTTAAAAGGAAGAAAAATAAATGCAATATGCCTACCTATCCTG
>NW_007757195.1:6057-6931 GCF_000696425.1 Galeopterus variegatus | reverse complement strand
TGTGAGGACAGATAAAGTCTAGAGTATTTTTAAGTGATCAAAGATAATTTGCGGGCAGGCCTGGTGGCGCACTGCTACAGTGTGCCGCTTGGGAGCGGGATGGTGCTCCTGCCGAGGGTTCGGATCCCACATACAGACCAGTTCCCGCTCACTGGCTGAGCGAGGTGTGGGAGCAACACCGAGGGTTGCAATCCCGTTACTGGTCCCGGTCCAGTGCGGGCATGACACTGAGGGTTGCGATCCATTGCCGGACACGAAAAAAGACAAAAAGGAAAAAACATGTAAAAATGGAAAAAACAAAGATAATTTGCAATCAGCTTATGATAGCTTATAACTTCAAGACACTTTACATTAACCCCAAGTTAACCACAAAAAAAGAGTTATAGCAGATACACAAATAAGAAAGAGAGAAAACAGAGTTAAGTTCCACAGAAAACCACCAATCCACAGAGGTAAATAGAAAGAGAAAAAACTAAGGACCTACAAAATAACCAGAAAACAATTCATAAAAGTGAAAGAATATGTTCTCACATATCGGTAGTAATCTTGAATGCAAATGGATTAAACTCTTCAATTAAAAGACATAGAGTGGCTGAATGGATTTATAAAAACAAGGCTCAACAATATGCTGCATATAGGAGTCACCTAATTATTAAAGATAAACACAGACTGAAGGTGATGGGCTAGAAAAAAATATGTAATGCAATGGAAACCAAAATCAAGCAGGAGTAGCTATACTTCTATCAGATAAAATGTATTTTAAAGCAAAAGCTGTAAAAAAGAGACAAAGAATGTCATTATATAATGATAAAGGGATCGATTCAACAAGAGAGTATACCAATTGTTAGCATATATGCACCCAGCACTGGAATAG
>NW_007757195.1:2478-2887 GCF_000696425.1 Galeopterus variegatus | reverse complement strand
AGTATCAAAATATCAGATTGTAGCCCATAAGTGTGTACAATTACAATGTGTAAGTCAAAATTAAAGGAAAGAAAAATATATAAGTAGGGACAGATTAGTTTTGAACAAGGTCATAGTCTGTTGCTTCTGACTTCATGGCGAAGTTCTCTGACAGCTGAAGGAACTCTGAGCAAGGTGCTCTGTAAGAGATGGGAATTAGCTGAGGACATCTCAAATAGACCTGAACTGTGCTGCTACCTGCACATTTGATTAATGCCCCAGACATTCCAGATGCCCAATATGGATATTTCCTTTCATAGGGGATATCACAAGACTGTTCAAATTGTTGTCTTTTCTAAAGGAGAGTATTTTTTCTTCTATTTCTTTTAGAATTTAAATTGGCTAATCTTGTTGTTCAAATTCTATATGT
>NW_007757195.1:0-814 GCF_000696425.1 Galeopterus variegatus | reverse complement strand
AATATTTAAGGCACAGAGTTTGTGGTAAGTTCTTACAACAGACCTAGAAGACTAACAGAAGCCTTTATAGCATTTTCCTATGGGGAACTTCCACAGCGAGGAAACTAAGAGCCACCGCACCCCTCAGTTTTCTGCTGAGCCGTACAAACCCTCCCATAAATAAGTCAGGACACACAGTCTCTCAGGCAGAGAGAGGACGTGTGAAGGTTCAGGGCTGTGTGGGGTGGAAGCAAAGGCTGAGAGTCCTAAGAGGAGGTGGCAGGATAGCTATAATGCTGCTGACAGTAAAAAACTGTTGTGTTCAGCCTGGAGGCTGCTGATGGTGAGAGCGAAATCGGTCCTAGACCCACTTGAGAGTGAAATCGGTCCTAGACCCACGGCCACTGAATCGATCAGGAACCCCAGATACCCGGGTGAATGCCCAGGTGGTGAGGAGCTTAGGAGCCTATACTGGTTTCTGCTGGTTCCAGGCTAAGTAGTTCTTCTTGTCAGAGCTGGATTAGCGACTCTGGCTGGACTTGCAACTGCTGGTGACCCTCTGTCCTGCAGACACAGCTAGGGAGCCTGAATAGTGGGTCATCATGATGTCCCCACAGGCACCTGCAATCAGGAATGGACAGTGACCACATATTGCATCACTAAGATATTAAAATGTATGTCTAAAAATGTAGGTTTGGTTATTTATCATAAATAATTAGACTATATTAGGTAAAATAGTTTATTTATTTTGCATTTTAAAATTATTTTCTAGTTTTATAAGGATATTACTCATCTAAACATCTCACCTGATACCCAGACTGCCAGGAAGATGAGG
>NW_007757194.1:6226-6932 GCF_000696425.1 Galeopterus variegatus | reverse complement strand
TTGTCACCCATTGAGCAGAAAGTTTGCTCAAATATAAATTTTTAGTCAGGATTGTGTAAATCGAGTCAATTGAGATGCCTAAAGTGTTGGCTATTATTTCTGCTGCTAATCGTCAGTCTTCTTTAATTAGGGCATAAATAAGATTAAGTTTTTTCTCTCAAATTGATGTGGACAATCTGCTGCTTTTGACGTAACCTTAAATATCATCTTGTCCTTCTTAAAACAAGTTATCCATTCGTAAACTGCTGGTTTCTTTTGGACATTGTCTCCATAAGCTTTCTGTAAAGAATCAATGATTTCACCATTCTTCCACTCAATCTTCATAATAAATTTGATCGTTTTTTTCTAGTTTCACTTTTAGCAAGATTTACATTCCTCTGATGGGGCTCTTTTCAAATTGATGTCATTTATTTCTTAGTGCCTCAACGAGATCCTGTTCAGACATTTATAACAAGTTTCTACGAGCTTATTTTGCTGCAAAACTTTTTTTGCAATCCATGCATAGTTTTTTCATAATACACATTTTCTGTAACTTTCTAAATTCCCCTTGTATAAATTAATAATAATAATAATAATACTTCAAATAAATAAGAAGCATACCAATAATTGGAAAAATTGACAGAATTATTTATAGATAAATCATGAATAGTAGAATATATATGGCCTACACACATTTGAAAAAAATGCTCAGGTTCATTAGGTTTTT
>NW_007757194.1:0-543 GCF_000696425.1 Galeopterus variegatus | reverse complement strand
CTAGGCACTGTTTTAGGTACTTGGGCTTTAATAGTGAACAAAATGGGCCCTGCACTAATGGAAAGTTCATTTTATTGAGTTGTATGGGTGAAGTCAAAAAATAATGACAAAAAGAAGAACGTGTCAGATGTTAAAGACTGCTCTAGAAAAAAAAAATGAAGAGGAGTAAAAGGCTTTAAATTATTACATGTGACAGATATTTTCAATATTCTCATAAATTATTTTACATGATGGATACTATAGAGAGAAATGAAAATTGATAATATTTATCTGTGAATTCCATGCAAATAGCTAAATTTTCCAGAAAGTCAGGCACTGAAAAAGGAATAGACAGGCAACAGACTTTGATTTGACCTTGTCTTACAACTATAGCTATGATAGGCTTTTATATTTAATATAATATTTTAAATTACTTTATTTCATTCACATTACCATGCAACGAAATGTTCTTACATTTAAAAATAAGATTTCAGTCAGACTCTCATTTCCCCACTAGAAACGTTGCATGCTTTTGCATAGGCACTCAATTTTGTTTTTATTCAA
>NW_007757193.1:6120-6932 GCF_000696425.1 Galeopterus variegatus | reverse complement strand
AAAAAAAAACAGTTTATTAGGTTTATAGGCACATATGCAATTCAAAAGAATAAAAACTACTGTTATCTTGATATCAATGCCCCAATTTGCTTTTTATGCATGATATTTATAAATTTGGTTCTAGTATTTGTGGTGACTTAAGAAATCCTATTGATGGTGTTTTTGTTTGCGTCTGTTTGATTTTAATGAGAAAGAAAATGGACAGATGGGTCACTGGCAAAAGAACAGCATAACTGTAGGGAAAAAAAAAAACTGTATCACTGAAAGGAATGAAGAAGCCATCTTACAATCATCAGAACACATAACTATACACCACATTAAAGAGCATTTGCCTTTATTGATATGGTTGACTGGCTTGTGAAAAACAAGGCAGACTTCAGAAATTTTCCAGGTAGCATAGCATTTGAAGGCCAAGTTACAGTACAACTCTCAGAATGGTTAATTTTATAATAAAAATTAACTTTTAATGAGAATTTGTCAAGTATCAGTTGCACAAAATATGCATACATAGATAGCTACCTTACCTTGGTGATCTGACCAAATGGCAAGCAGTTATAGGCTGGGCAAACAGCCTGGTCCTTGCACAAAAAGATAAGCTGAGCCAGTCAATTTCCCACATGAATCATAGCTATGAAACTCCTAGATACTCAGGGAGCTATAGTTTGAAAGCAGCAGCAGAGAGATGGAACCAGAGAGGCTGTTGTGGGTCATTTGTATGCTTAAATTATGAGGGAACAGAAACCATGGGTAGGCAAAGAGGCTGGTCAGTGGAGAAAGACATTAGAACAAATGTACAGAGAGAAGCAGAGATT
>NW_007757193.1:0-1389 GCF_000696425.1 Galeopterus variegatus | reverse complement strand
ATAAAAATGTTGTTCTCTATTTCTATGACTTATACTGTCCATTAGATTCACATTATCTTTTAATCCTATTTTTCCATGAACTTTTTGAAGTACCCTAGTATCTTAAACCCTTTTATCCTTTGTTTTATACAAATGTATTGCAGGTTACTGCATCATATAATGGTTCATATAAGAAATTTGAGGGCCGGCCCGGTGGTGCACTGGATAGTGCGCCGCTTGGGAAGCGCGGCGGCGCTCCCGTCCGAGGGTTCGGATCCCACATACAGACCGGTTCCCGCTCACTCGCTGAGCGAGGCACAGGAGCAACACAGAGGCTTGCGATCCCATTGCCGGTCCCCGGTCCGGTACGGGGGCAACACTGAGGGTTGCGATCCGTTGCCGGACACGGAAAAAAGAAAAAAGACAAAAAAAAAAAAAAAAAAAAAGAAAGAAATTTGACACTGTCGTAAGTGTTACAAACAAAAATAAAATATATACATCCCAATATTTTGGATTGGAGAGGAAGTGGTAAAAAAAATAAGAAAACAGGCTGGCCCATGGCTCACTCCGCAGAGTACGGTGCTGATAACACCAAGGCCACGGGTTCGGATCCTATATAGGGATGGCCGGTTTGCTCACTGGCTGAGCGTGGTGCTGAGAGCACCAAGTCAAGGGTTAAGATCCCCTTACCAGTCATCTTTTTTTTTTTAAAAAAAAAGAAAACAACAAGGAAACATTCAAATGAGCATGCAATAGGTTGACAGAGGTACAGACGAGTTATCATACTCATAGACTGGTTAATATTCTTACTAAAGATTCAAATTAGAATCACATTTTCTACTGGCCTGGCCAACTCCTGCAACTGCTGGGCAACGGAGTGATCAGTAAGACTAGTGTTCTGCTACCACCGTACTCTTGCTTCCAGAAGAACTGGGCTGTGAAGGAGTGGGCAGTGGGTCAGATGGGAGGTGGGGTATGTGGGCAGAAATAAGAAAGTTTCCAAGACTCTATGATATTTCCAAGAGTGGCGCAAGTCCCAGGCCGGCAAAGTAGAGGATTTATTGGAAAACGAGTGAAGAAAAGGAGGAAAATACACCACTGTGAAGGTGAAAAAGCAGAAAAGGAGAGCACACTGCAGGAATGGGGGTGAGAATCGTCCAAGACAAATTTACAACTCGTGATTTTGCCTCAGTCAGATCTGCCCATTAAGCAGTAAATTGATTAATTGTTCAAAGGTCAGGCCATCAGAATTCTATCTGGATTGATTTTTTCAATTTGCAGGAGGGAAGAGGGGGAGATCTCAGGGAGACACAGACACAGACAAAAACATCATTTACCCCTATCTTATCTAGGCGTCTATTGAATGCTTTTCCTCTTTAGATGGTCTGAGACCATCCTTGAGCTTAAAAG
>NW_007757192.1:6722-6932 GCF_000696425.1 Galeopterus variegatus | reverse complement strand
AACTGACCTTGGCTTTGATGATTTTCTGGGGATGTGACCACTTCAGTTTTCCTAAATTGGGAGACACTGGCTCCAACATATATTAAGATTTTGGTACAAAGCACATAAACTGCTAAAATAAAAATAGGTTCCACCTATTAAATCTTTACTCTATGAGGCTAAGCACTCTGTACCTATCTCATTTCTTCCTTATAATGCCCTGCAAATCAA
>NW_007757192.1:0-1649 GCF_000696425.1 Galeopterus variegatus | reverse complement strand
ACACATGCACAAACACACATATACATGTTTTAAAAAGAAACTTTCCACCGTGATTAAATATTTAAAAGATACAAGTTAGTACTACTTCTATGCTTCTAAAAAACAAGTGTTAGTATCTAATTATTTCAGCACCATAGTCTCCTTTGCAGCCATAATTTCCAACTTTTTGCTGTATAACTTACATATGATAAAATGTGCCTTTTTAAAGTGTACAATTTAATGAGTTTTGATCAATGTATACCCCCAAGTAAACTCAACTCCAATCAAAATATAGAACATTTGCTTTCTTCTGGAATGTTCCCTCATGGCTGTTTGTATTCTACCCCATTCTGGCCCTGTGTAACCACTAGTCTGCTTTGTCATCATAGATTAGTTTTGTCTCATCTAAAAATTAATATAAATGGAATCATGTATTATGTACTCTGTGTCTACCTTCTTTCACTTTGCATAATGTTTTTAAAATTCATCCATATTGTCATGTTCGTTGGTAGTTGGTTCCACTTTACTGCTGAAAAGTATCTTTTCCTTCCTATGGTGAAAATCCTCTTCCCCACCTATATTGATATATTTATTTATTTGCTTTATCCTATGAAACACTAAAAATTATTTCAGAACGGTCTGATAGTCCATTAACCTTGTTTTGATTGTATTTGTTGCTATTTTCTAACTAAAAGGTGGAAATTCAGAGTAAGTTAGGCTTTGTAAATTTTTCTTAAAGAGCCTCTAGGGCTTCAAAGTTTGGATCAGTGGGACACCATGACAACTGACCTTGGCTTTGATGATTTTCTGGGGATGTGACCACTTCAGTTTTCCTAAATTGGGGGACACTGGCTCCAACATATATTAAGATTTTGGTACAAAGCACGTAAACTGCTAAAATAAAAATAGGTTCCACCTATTAAATCTTTAGTCTATGAGGCTAAGCACTCTGTACCTATCTCATTTCTTCCTTATAATGCCCTGCAAATCAAATCTTACTGAGCACCTAATGTCTACCAGCTGTCATAGAGCTTATAGTCTGAAGGAGAAACATTAAAGGGAGTCTGATATCTGTTATGCTAAGCCTGGGACTTATGAAAATGTATATCAGGGGAAGCTAATCTAATCTAAGGGGCAACTAAGATCTCACTGAAGAAGTGATCTTTAAGCTGGGACTTGGAGGACAAGTAGTATTAGCCAAACCAGAAGAGGGACTAAAGAGCGTTCCAAAGTGAATGACATGCATGGAGATTTGGAGGTGAGAAGGGCCCTGGCAGGTATTGAAAAACATTTTTGTAAATTTGGAATCTAGAGTTGGAGGCAGAGAAGGACAGCTGAGCCAAGCTGTGCCTGAGCCGGGATCAGAACCACTGTGGAGGCCTGTAGTTTGGGACACTAAGAATGGGTTTTTGAATACTGTTCACGCCTGAACGGCAGTGATGTTTGACAAGCACCTACATAATAAGATTCAGAGACCTGAATTCTAGTGGATTGGTAAGAGAATTCAAAGGGAAGAATGTCCAGTGGTTTCTCAGGTTGATCATTTGGAATAACATGATGTCAATTTATTTATGACACTCACTTTATAAATACTTTCTTATTGAAATTCCAGTTAATTTTTTTTTCCTTTTTGTCTTTTTTACTGACCGGTAACGGGATCGCAACCCTCG
>NW_007757191.1:5927-6932 GCF_000696425.1 Galeopterus variegatus | reverse complement strand
ACTGGCTTATTTCACTTGGCATAATGACCTCAAGGTTTGCCCATGTTATAGTATATGACACGATGTCCCTCTTTTTTAAGGCTGAGCTGAATAATATTTCATTGTATGCATATACCACATTTTCTTTATCCATTCAATCACTGATGGACATTTAGGTTGCTTCTACCTCTTGGCTGCTGTGAATAATGCTGCAATAAATATGTGTGTGCAAATCTCTTTGCAACTCTTTTGGATAAATACCTAGAAGTGGGATTGCTGGATTATATGGTAATTCTGTTTTTAATTTTTAATATTTTGAGCACTGTTCATATACTGTTTTCCATAGTGGCTGCACCATTTTACATTCCCATCAACAGTGTACAAGGGTTCCAGGTTCTCCACATCCTTGCCAACACCAGTTATTTTCTGTATTTTTGATAATGACCATCCTAATGGATGTGTGATGATTATCTCATTGTGGTTTAATTTGCATTTCCATAATGATTAGTGACGTTGAACATCTTTTCATGTGCTTATTGACAATTTGTATATCTTCTTTGGAGAAATGTCTATTCAAGTCCTTTGTCCATTTTCTAAATGGATTGCTTGATTTTTTGTGTTGTTAAGTTGTAGGTGTTCTTTATATATTCAGGATATTAATCCCTTATCAGAAATATGCTTTGTAAATATTTTCTCCCATTTCATAAATTTCTTTTTTACTCTGTTGATTGTTTCCTTTGCTGCACAGAAGTTTTTAAGTTTGATGTAGTACCATTTGTCTATTTTTGCTTTTGTGGCCTGTGCTTTTTGTGTCATATCCCAGAAATTGTTGCCAAATCCAATGTCATGAAGCTTCTCCCCTATGTTTTCTTCTAGGAATTTTACAGTTTCCTGTATTACCTTTATGTAGAGGGTTAGAAACCTTAATTCTCATTTGATTTTTAGAATAGGGCTTTTTAGGTAATGTGTGTATGGGGCAAAAGTCCTTGGTTAAGAGGCAATGGTCTACAGCCAGTGGGCAACAGC
>NW_007757191.1:0-401 GCF_000696425.1 Galeopterus variegatus | reverse complement strand
TATAAAATCCAAGGCTTCTTGATTTTCAAATCTCATGATCTAATCAATCTTTTGACCAAAGGTAATAATTAATCTTCCTGTATATGGGGCTCAAACAGCTGGTTTATTCAATGCTTTCAAATCTTTTCTTGGAATGTGGCGCATGGTTTTAAAATTAATTTTTACTTCTTTCTCTCTCTCTCTCTCTCTCTCTCTGATATAAAATAGAAGTTTTATAAAATGATACTTACCCTTCCTATATGTAATATGTTCTATTCTTCCCATTCTATTTTTACTTGGGGAAAAAAAAAGCTGTCTGGTTCTCTTTCCATTTTAACTGTTTTAAAAATATATATTTCCCGGCCTTGATCAATGAAAAGAAATAGAAATAATGACCAATGCAATAAGTACCCCTAGTTCCC
>NW_007757190.1:6491-6932 GCF_000696425.1 Galeopterus variegatus | reverse complement strand
TGCCTAAATCTCTGGCTTACCCTTGAACCATTTGTGCTCAGGGCAGACAGCAAGTAACTCAGCTGAGGATAAAAGAACTGAATTGAGATTTGAGCTACTGCCCTAAGGGACAGAGTTTGCAGTTTGAATCAACTAAGTAATTCCCACTAAAGCAAAAATGAAATCAACATGTTTTGAAGATTTATAACAGAATCTAGATTCTCCATAACATATCACAATGCCCAGGATACACTCAAAATTACTCCATATACAAAGAACCAGGAAAATGTGACCCACTCTCAAGATAAGAGGCAATCAACAAGACTGACCCTGAAATGACTACATGTTCATATTAGCAGACATGAATTTTAAAACAGCTATTATAACTATTCTCAATGAGATAAATGACAATATACTCATAATGAATAAGAAGATAGTAATCTTTAGCGAGCTAGAAATTAT
>NW_007757190.1:5416-6150 GCF_000696425.1 Galeopterus variegatus | reverse complement strand
AAAAATTAAAAATTTACTGTATGGGCTTAACAAATCAATGGAGACAATAAAGGAAATAATAAACTTGAAAATATATCTATAGAAATTATTTAAGATCGAAAAAAGTGAACAGGGACCTGTGGAGCAATATTAAAACATCTAAAACAGGTGTTAGTGACACCCAAGAAGGAAAGAGAGAATAAAGCTAAAATAATATTTGAAGAAATAATGGTTGACATTTGCCCAAATTTTGTGAAAAACATAAATTTACCCCAAGCAGCATAATTACAAAGAAAAGCATGTGTAAACATCATAGTCAAACTTCTGAAAACCGAAGACAAAGAAAAAGGGGACAAAGGACTTTGGGTCCTCTTCTCAGCTACCTGTTCTGTGTGTCCAGCAAGCAACAATGAAGAGGGGCTTCACACGGATCCAGAGATAATCTGTGAGTCCTCCAGGGTCAGCCATCCACCTTACGTACTATGCTGTACAGGGGTGGCTATGTTCCAAATTTCCAAACTTCAGAAGGCTTTTCCCAGTCTGATTCCTGTTCAGCCATGAGCTGTAAGTTCTTTTCTCTCTGTCAAACAGAGAGGTCAACTAAAGGGGGGGAAAAGAAAACCCTTTCATCCCTGGGTTGCCAAAAAGTCAGCAACACATTGGAAAGAGGACCCAGGACCCTCCCTCATGCCCCCATTGTCTCTACGTGCATATTTAGGCTGATTCCCCAAGCTGGATGCAGAGATTAAAACATG
>NW_007757190.1:0-5019 GCF_000696425.1 Galeopterus variegatus | reverse complement strand
CATCATTAGCCATTATGGTAATACAATGCTCCCTCTGTGATCCCCACTTAACCTGCAGCTTGACCTTCTGGATTCCAGAAATTGGGGCTGTTTTCATGACTGGGACAAGTCTTCTTAGCTCAGGGAGGGAAGTTGTACTTCTCAGTCTTTTTCCTCCTCTTCCCCACAGTTCAGTGTTTGAATAGGGAGGGAGGCAGGAAAGGCCGTGGCTGGTGCTGAGACTGAAACCCACCCACCACCAGACGCGATCCTTTCTTCTGTGCCTCACCCACTCCCCCCATAGGACAAGAGCCCCAGAAGGACCACAGCAGAAGTAGCTACTCCAGGGGATCTCCCAGATCTGGGATGACCCAGGAGCAATGCTCAGATGCCCCCATGTTTATATGGACAGGGTTGGGGCTGGTTCTGGTTTTCAACTTTGGGGGCCTCAAACTCCAAAGTCTTCAACTTGGAATTCAAGGGTCTTGGCCACCTGGTCTGTTCTTTGTCATTCCCAGGAGATGTGGCAGGGCCCTACCCACTACCTCACCCTGCACTTGACTAATGGTCCCATCTTCAGGCCCTGACCTGGCAGTGCCCTCTGCTCAAACACTCTTCCTGAGCCTGCATCTCTGCATCCAATGATGACACATCCTTATGTTTCCAGCTCAAAAGTCCCAGATTTTTTTCCTGATTCCCCCAGCAGGAAGGCATCTCTTCCCCATTTGATCATTGCTTCCTATTTCATTTTAATTTATTTAACAAATATTCATGTCATGCTAACTATATTCCAGAAGCTCTTCTAAGAGCACTTACAAATAATAACTGATATAATCCTCACAACACCCTCATGAAGTTGGTACTACCATCCCCAATTTACAGATGAGGAAGTTGAGGCTACGAGAGGGTAAGTTGCTTGCCCAAGGCCACAGAGGCAGTCTGGCTCCAGGGTCCTCACTCTGTCCACCACCTCTGATCTCCACTGCCCTGGAAACGGCTTGAGGACTCATCAATTGGTTGAGTAGAGGCATAGGGAATCCCAGCACTCTGCTCAGGGCCCTGAGGGGGAGAAAGGAGTAAGAGGGAAGGAAGCCCTCCCATCCTTCTGCAGACTCCCAGAGCTTGAGTGGGAGGAGGCTGGGGAAATAAGACCACCATACCCTAACCCAGTTCCCTCTCTGCTCTGCCAAAGCAGGGATGGGGCAGGGAGAGCTCAGGTCAGCGCCTCGATCTCGCCTCGTGCTGGGACTCTGACACCCCCAGGGTCAACTTCACCGCACCCCACCCCTGCCCAACATCCCAACTCCATCCCATCTGTGGGTCCAGGCAGGGCTGCTCTGCACTGTTCCCTGGATGTGTAACAGATCCCCGCTGTGTAGGGAATTGCCCTTAAATAAGTGATGAGTTCCCACAAGAGCTCTCCTGTGCTTGTCCCCTGGAGAATTTTCTGTTTTGTTTATTTAAGGGGGTGATTCCTTTTCATGTTCTCCTTCCTGTATCAAAGACAGCACTGAACACAGACCATTAGCAAAGCAGGGCCTCTGGGTTGTTTTTCCAGGAGGAACTGCTCAGGCTCCAGCTCACTCCTAGGTTCTCCTGTACTGTTGGCTGGAGCAGGAGCAGGAGCAGGGGCAGGGGGCAGGGAGGAGGGTCAAGGAGGAGAGGCAGGAGCAGGGGGTAGGGAGGAGGGGCAGCAGGCAGGGAAGAAGGTCAGTGGGACAGGGGGCAGGGGGCAGAGGGCAGGGAGGAGGGCTTCCCTCTGAGCACAGAAAACTGGGATTCAAAATAGACCACTATTGGGCAACCGACAGCTTCTCCATACATACTCTATGAACACTGATGGAACTGATACCTCCTATTTTAGGAGGGTCTTTACCCTCCTGAATTTTATCTAAAGATAATAGCAATAGCAGCCAATGGACTCTAGTGCTTTGCAAAATTTAATGTGCATATACACATCACCTGGGGATCTTAAAATGCAGATTCTGATTCACCAGGTCTGGGGTGGGGCCTGAGATTCTGCATTTCCAGCCAACTCTGAGTGGTACTGATGCTGCTGCTACAAGTTCTGCCCTCAGCCACTCAAGGAACTGGTGCATCCAAAAGCCCTGTTAACCCAGCTTAACCCGGGGAAAACACAACCATAATGATGGTGGTTGGTAATGCTGTTAATAGGAATCAGTATTTACTGAGCACCTACTGTGTGCCAGGTGCTCCATGCCACCACAGTGCTACAGAAGGAGCATCACCCAGCCTTGCAGGATTCTCCTGATCTCCCTCAAAGAGTCAGCCAGTCGACAGGGAAGGAGGAAACTGGATCTAAGAGGATTAACATTTTCTGGGCAGTATGTATCGCTGCCCCATTTTACAGATGAGGTAACTGAGGCTGGGAGGGCTTCGCTATCTTGCCGAAGTCCCACACCTAGCAAGGGGCAGGGGCAGGATTCCAGCTGAGGTGTGCTCTGGCTTCGAAGACTGTGGTATTTGCACACGGCCTCTCATGAGATACGGAGCCAGAGGCAGAGAGAGCAGCGCATACCAGACAGGACCAGACAAGCAGGCACCTGAGGTGTGAGGCTGGATTCCAAATCCTGCCCGTCCATTTCCCTGCCCCTGATGATCGAGATGGCTGCTGGACACAACTGGAGACCCTCGTGGAGAAGTTTCTAGGCTTGCTCGCCATTCTCCTGCCTCACCCTTCTACTCTGGGGGCCTGAGACAAAAGGGTCCCCTTGCCTCATCAGCCCTGTGAGAGGTGGCAGGGCTCAGGGAAGGTGGCATCATGAACACAGGGTCCTAGGTGGCTGGACCCTCTGCCTTACAGAGCAGGAAACCAAGGCCTGCAGAGGGGAAGGGAATCCTTGAAGGCCTCACCAGCAGGCAGGGCAGGCTGCATGGACCTGTGAAGCCAGCAGTCACACCAGGCCCCGTGCTTAGTAAAAGGTGAAAGATGTGTACGATCTGAAAAGAAACCACAGTACAAGGACCTCACACTTAGAAGGTCCCCACCCTTGATTTAATGCCCCCCTGACACCATCTTCAAATTCTTCATAATTTTTTAATAAGGAGCCCGCATTTTCCTTTTGCACTGGTCTCTACACATGACGTTTCCCATCCAGCCAGTGAGTTAGAGAACATGCCAGAGCTGGACCCTACTTCAGAGCTGCTCCCGGGCGCAGGACTGAGCCATGCTGGCTAGACAGAGCGGTGTCTGTCAGGGCAGGCTGGTGCAAGCCCGCAGTGCTCCAGAAGCATCAGCCAGCCATGCAGGATTCTCCTAATCTCCCCCAAAGTCAGCCAGTCGACAGGGAAGGAGGAAACTGGGTCTAAGAGGATTAGTATTTTCTGAGCAGTATGTATCGCTGCCCCATTTACAGATGAGGTAACTGAGGCTGGGAGGGCTTTGGTATCTTGCCGAAGTCCCACAGCTAGCAAGTGGCAGGAGCAGGATTTGAGCTCAGGTGTGCCCTGGGTTCTAAGACTGTAGTATTTATACGTGGCTGGTGCAAACCCACAGCTCAATGGTGGGGCGGCCAGAGCCCAAGGACAGGAGTAGCGAGGAGTGAGGAAGGACTTTCTAAGGGCTTGTAAAGTGACAACTCAGAATAGTGCCCGAGGGAGGCCCAGAACAGTTCCATGTCCTCCCCTTTCTGTGGTGACAGACTAATGAGTTGGCCAGGGCTGGGGAGAGGAGGTGAGGGCCAGCTGTCTTCAGGGCCTTGGCCTCTCCAAGGAAACCTCCACCCCAACAATACCCAAACCCCGAGGGCTGGGCGGATGCAGGGCCTCAGCTGTGCCAGCCTGTCCCCGGGGGTCTCTGTGTAACCTGAACCAAGCTCTTCTACTTGCTTTTGGGACTGGCCAAAGGAGAAGAGAAAAGCCAAGTGGATTTGATTCAGAAGTCCTGGCCCAGCCTGGAAGTCCCAGCTCAGAGGGGAGGCTCCCCTCCATGTCCCCCAGCCCCCACGCATTACTCAGGCCTGATGGAGGAACCAAAGCCAGACATTCATTCCTCTGGGGCCACCGTCCCCCAGGAGACAGGTGCTGGCAGGGCTGAGAAAGGAATGTGGAGCCTGGGGCAAGAGAGGGGAGAGAGACTTCATCAGGCCCAGAACATTCTAGGAAGACAGCAATGGGGGAGGAAAGAGTACTCTGGAGTCTTGAGGGCAAGGCAGGGGGTCTGACACCCCTCCACACCCCCACAGGCCTGGCCTATGGCGCAGACACCCAGAGGGTTTCCCGATTTATCCCTGAGCTTGGAACCGCTGTGCTGGGGACAGAGGGGCAGTGTTCAGTCTATTGGGGTGACCTCTTAACCCTTTCCCATTTTGTCTTGCCTGGTTCTAGCCAAGAGACTAATGCTGGCTGGTGGCACAGGATTCAAGGAGAATCCTCACAATATCAGACAACTGGTGAATACCACCAACATAGGCAACTTAAAGTTTTTGAACCAACTCTACTGGCCCACGTTTTGGTTGCTAGGATGGCCACAGCCAAACGGATGGGGGTCGCTGTGAAGACTGAATGCGTTTCTACATGGGAGGCGTTTGGAACGGAGCCTGGCAAGGGAGAGCCTTCTATAAACGGCAGCTATAACTGTATCTCATCGATTCCAAATGCACAGCTCAGATTCCTGCATGGGGGATGGAGCTGGGGAAGAGGGTCCAGAAAAGTCAGTCCTGCCAGAGGCTGGCTTTCCAGCTAAGGAGAAAACCAAAGGCCAGCAACGGCAGAGGGCACAGGGGTGGAGCCTGCGAAGGGGGCATGAAACCCGGCTCCCAAGCTCTGTGGCTTGAGACCCCCCCCCGGCTTCTCTTGGCTCCACGTCCTCCTCAATAAAATGAGGGAGCCCTTCGTAATCTGACCTTAGTGATTCTCCAAGTTCCCCTACAGGTTTAGCTCACCTGCTGCCCCCTAGGGAGGCTCTGGGACCTGGAGCAGAGGAGGGGTGGTGTACGGGTATGACCACAACCCCACCGTGCTTTGGCCTGCTGCTTCCATCCCGAAGCTGGCACAGCTTCTATGACACGGTCACCACCC
>NW_007757189.1:5273-6932 GCF_000696425.1 Galeopterus variegatus | reverse complement strand
TTTTTGTTTGTTTGTTTTTTAAAAAAGAAAAAACTTATTGCTCTGTCTGAATTCTGCAGTTACATTTAAATGCTTAGCTCTATGGTTTGTCAGTACCACTTTACATAAAATCCTGCTCCTTTTTTTTCCTCCCACAGTTTAGTCCTCCTTATTTCATTCCTAATTGCTACTTGTGATGATGGAAAGCAATTTCGGCAGTGATTAATCTGAAGAGTCTGTAACCTCTCCTTTGCTTTTTAAGACAATCCTATTTGCACAGCCCATCCTCTGAGAGGCTGCCATAATTCTCTGCCTCTTCACAGAGTTGTTCCAAATTCTGCGTTTGTCTCCTGGGCTTAACCACGGTGTTAAACCCAGTCTTTTCTTCTTTGTCCACATTTCCTCAAACTTCAAAAAACGCCTTCCCTGCGAGCAGGGTGGGGAGGGAGCATGGCTGCTGCCAATTATACATGCCAAAGAAGGTTTGTTTTCCATGTTAGCTAAAATCAGCAGAGAGCTCACAGCAGGGTGCTTTGCAGGGAAGAGTCTGCCAAAATAAAATGGAATTGAAATAGACTTGGGCAGGATAAGTGCTGGTGGCAGGTGCCAGGAAGCAGCAACTTCTGCCAGGGGCAGTGGGAAGTTGAGAAAGTGTGTGAAGCTGTCATTCTTGCAGCCATGCAGATCACAGCTGCCAAAGAAAGCTCCTAAGGTTGGTGATGAATAGTTGCAATCCTCATTTCCTGAATTGGAATATCACCTTCATATGAAATATTTGTCAGGGGATGTGCTTCCCTCATCTTAAGTATAGCCAGTGCCTCAAAAGTAATGAGGGAACAACTGGGATAATTCAGACAAGACTCGCTCTGGGCAACCTTCACTAACATGTCTGTCTCCAGGAAGCAAAGATAAATGTGTCCTTGAGGGCTTCCTCAACCTGTCCTTAGCACCCACCTCCTCACTGGAGCCCAGGAGAGTTGCGTAGGGCATCCTGAACTGGCACCCTTGATTCCATCTACCTCCCAACTCCCTGGTCTCATTTCCTCCTCCCTAGTGGATAGAAACGCCATGGAATATGGTGAGCAGCTATATTTATCTCTCTTAGACCACAGTACAAAATCATGACTTTGCTTTGTCAACAACTTTCACTTTGTTGTTTATACTCTGGAAGTCATACTGAAATAGAGCCACCGTTAGTGAATCGAAGACCGCTGTTGGGTGAGGTTCACGGTGCATGACTGTCAAAGCTGAGAGTGGAATCAAGAGGTTAAAGAAACAGGAAGAGAGCATAGGCAGCATTGTGTTCTCTGAGTAGGAGAAGAATGGACCTAGGAGAAGGGACAGCCTCAGCATTGATTAGGATGCTGAATAGATGAGGATGCTGGATACGGTGTTTGGTCAAAGTCCATCCAGTCACTCATTCATCAGACCTTATTGAGCACTCATTGGGGCTGGAAAGTGTGCTCAAAACTGAGGCTAACAAGATGAGTCAAGATCCACTCCTCCCATCACGAGGACCTCACTGCATATGCAGAAGACAAAGTGGAAGACGCTGGAACAGTGAGGGAGACGAACCCAGGGCCCTGGTTAGAGAGTATCTGTGAGTGGGGAGATTTGTCTTCTTTTTTAGCATATTTATGGGCCCTCACTAGGTGCCAGATGCCACCTTAATAGCTACTA
>NW_007757189.1:3105-3527 GCF_000696425.1 Galeopterus variegatus | reverse complement strand
GGGAGCGCCGCCGCACTCCCAAGTGCCGCACTCTACCGAGTGCGCCACCGGGCCGGCCCCCTAGCACAGTTTTAAAATTTGTATGTTTCTGTATTACAGTGTTTAATATTTAACAAACAATTGTATTTTGGGTTTTATGTTGTATTAGTAAGCACAAAAATATTTTATTTTGCTTTTCTTTCTTTTTGTTTTTCTTTCCATTCTGTCTCCTGTTTTCTCTCTTCCCTCCCTGCCCCTCTGCTCTCCTCTTCTTTCCTCCTCCTTCTCCTCCCTTCTCTATTCTTTGATGTTGTTGGTTTTCTTCTTGGGGAAACACAAATGGTATGAATAAGACAATTTGGTATGATTTGTATAAATATCACACAAGTGTAGTTTATACCAGGAAAAAGATTGAAGATTACCCCGTCTAAGCTATTTTTTTT
>NW_007757189.1:0-262 GCF_000696425.1 Galeopterus variegatus | reverse complement strand
AAATTTTTTTGTGCAGTCCCCAAAGGATCATTCTTGAGGGAGTGTGGCAAGGCGATCAATATATCAGTGATGCCCAACTCACTCTTTCCTTTCGAATTTCACTCGACCCCTCTGATTGCTGGGGTCTGTTTTCAGATTGGCTGTATCACACAGAGTAAGGAAGGGAGGGATGGAATTGGTGAGGCTGGGTGGGCTCAGGGCGGCTGCAGCTAGAGCAGAGGCATGTGGGGGCCGGGCCGGGCCAGGCTGTGCAGGGCTTCTC
>NW_007757188.1:0-6932 GCF_000696425.1 Galeopterus variegatus | reverse complement strand
CTGAATGACTTCCATGAACAGAAATCTCCCTGACCCTCAGATGGCAGTGTGCAGGGGAAATCAGCTTTTTCTTTTTAAGCCACTGAGATTGAGTGGCTGGGTGTCTTTTTGTTACAGCAGCATAATCTAACTTGTCTTAGTCAATAGAATTATATTCACAAACTGGAGATACTAAGTCCCAGTGGACATGGAACAATGGTATACTTATAAAGGAATTAGTGCCTAAATGTGACCTTTGTCAGTTGTTTTCATACCATTCCTGAGGGGAAAAATGACTGAAGAATTCTTCACTTCTCCACTTATTTATTGTAGAAAACAGTCCTGTGCGTGTGGGTATGTCAGATGTTAACTTCATATGGTCAGTAAAAAAAATCACACCGTGGCTCAAGTGCCTCAGGCACTTGACTAGGTAACCAGTATAGACAGGTATAGTGACCCTAACCATGTGTAGACTGTTCAATGTTAATGATTCCCTAGGCCAGATGGAATATTTAAGGACCTTAAACAGGATATCAGTTCTTTTTTTTGTCTTTTTTGTGACCGGCAAGGGGATTGCATCCCTTGGCTTGGTGTCGCCCGCACCGCGCTCAGCCAGTGAGTGCATCAGCCATCCCTATATAGGATCCGAACCCGCGGCGCTCCCACCGCTGCGCTCCCAGTGCTGCACTCTCCCGAGTGCGCCACTGGATCGGCCCAACAGGATATCAATTCTGCATTGGTTTCAATGCCCGTGGATGTCTGTGGGGCTGCTTATGTTTGATTACTATTAGGCAATATAATTTTGTAAGCCTGTGGGAAAAAAAAGAGAGAACTTCACTCTGAGTAGTACTGAGAGACCGTAGAGAGAGATGTTTAAACTTTGGGATCCTTAGTTTTTCATTTTTCACGACTACCCTTTATGTTAAATACTGTTATCTTTCTCATTGCTGGCTTACCGGAGATCACACCATTGCTAAAGACACAGCTGCCACCGGACTCGGAAAGCCTGAAGCCAGACTAGTAGTGCGCATGACCCCAGGCCCTCCTGCTTCTGGTCTGAGAGTGAACAGAGTGCCAGGAGCCCTCATAACAATAGTTTTGTCGTTTGTTTGGGAACACAGAAATCTGAGACCTGAGCCAGGCAAAGAACGTGGGGAATAGCACTTTGAGCACACAAATAGCGTGTGAAAGGCCTGAACCTTGAAAGTATGTGTCATGTTAGAGAGCTGAAAAAAGGCCAGCTAGCTGGAACCTCATGAGCAAGGGGGATAGTAAAACAGTAAAGATGTCCATGTCAAGGAAAAGAAAGCACAGTCGTCTTCCTGAGGTGAACAGGCTTTTATATGAAGAGATGTGTTATAAGAGAGTTCATGCGACCATTGACCTAATGCTCAGATATCAGTCAAAACCCAAATCATATTAAAATTGTGTTCTTAACATTACTTCCGCTTATAATACTCTTAAAAGAGAAATATTGGGAACAATTATTCTATTTTATGGAATAGCATGTTGCCTGATTCTAGAATTGCAATAAAGCCAATTGAGTCCTTTAACTAAAAAGAAAGTGAAATATTAAGCAGAAGTTGGGGAATTGTAACCTGATGGTGTGTTTACAAAGTTTCTTCTGATGGAGAATAACTTGAATATTAGGGAAAGAGCATCATGTTAATAAACAAATACAGATTCTGGAGAGGATAAAGGACCCCCTTCCTCATCTCTCACCACAGATTTCACAGAAGTGAGATTTGAAAGTGTGAATTTGTGGACCCTCTCTTCCACTACCTCCAATGCTATTGCAGGGAAAAAACAGGAAATATTTCGAATGCTTCAGAAAAGTCACAGAACCAGTTCTACCTTTCCACCAGATGGTGAGCTCTTTAAAGCAAAGATTTTTATCTTAGGTTTGAATTAATATTTCTAGAATCTTTTATAGTATCGGTTACTTAGTAAGTTCTCAAAATCTGTTGGAAGTCAGGCAAGCAGAAAAGGTGGGAAGAGAGAAAAGGAGGGGGAAGGAAGGAAAAAGAAGGAGGAACTTCAACTTTTTCTTTCCTGAAGCACAAGAACCAATCTGAGGTTAGCAAGTGGATGGGAAGCTGGCAAAAGGCTGAGTCTAGAAACACCAGGTACCATCATGTTTCCAAGGACAGAAGGAAGATGGTTACCAGACCTACACTTCCAAAGTTTTTCAGTGAAATCATTCCAGTTAAATGACTGTTTTTTTAATCTCAGGAATGTTGGTTTCATCCAGAAAAATATGATGTGAAAACAGATTAAAAGAGGGTAGTAGGAATAATCTACTATATTTTTACAGTGCCCTGGACCTTGGTGTTACATTTTTTTTTTTATGGTCCATTAATGTGAATGCTGTTATGATTGACTAAGCCCCTTAGCAGAGAATCTGAGTTCCTCAGCATCACATCAGCAAAAATTGTTATGGTAATAATATGAAGGCCTTTTGATCTTGCTGATTAATATGGAGCTTGGCCGACCTGCTTATATGATTCTACCAGAAACTGGATTTGGGTGTATTAGTATGCCATAATAAGTTTCAAACGAAGCTTCCTTTGACCATCTTATCCTAGAACTGCTGTATTTCATTATTTGAAAATGAGGCTTCCTATTCGCATAAACAAAGTTTGTGTATAACTTATTTTGATTTTAAAAATTAATTTCTGTCTTGCTTTTCCAGGTTAAAAAGTGAAACTAAGTGGCTGGCTGGTTAGCTCAGTTGGTTAGAGTGCAACATTGTAACACCAAGGTCAAGGGTTCAGATACCCATGCCAGCCAGCTGCCAAAAAAAAAAAAAAAAAAAAAAAAATTGAAACCCTGGGGTACTACAACCATGAATAGTGAATAATTCAACAATCCATTCAATAAATGTTTATTAAATGCCTGATATGACACAGGCCATGTGCATGGTGCTGGGGATACTGTGGTAAACATAAGAGGCAAGGCCCAACCCTGTGTCTTTTTGCTTACATATGAGATATAAGGCCCTCCATGATTCAGTCCAGTGCAGGAAATCCACTCTTCAACTCTGACCTCAGTCAGTCTTCTTGCTGCTGTTGCTGAGGCCAGGACGGAGAACCTGAGGCAATTATGCAGATAACAGAGAGCACCCAGAGGAGCAAAAGGAGGGAGCGCAGGCATTTTGCAGTTATGTTAAAGGAAAGCAAAACCTCCTTTGCAATACTATTAATAGACTTTAACCTTAAAACAAACTTGGAGCAGTTGCAAACGTAGTGACAGAGTGGTCTGCTTTGATACAGCACCTGATACATCCCAGCTATACAGCACTATATAATGAGTGTTGGGTCACATTGACTGGAGAGGATCATCAGAGCATAAACAGGAGGGGGAAACCATCTAAAGAAAGTTTTCCTAATCACATTGATTAAATTCACCAATCCCTAATAAGGGGAGACTGGACATTCATAACAGAACCCACTGAACACAATTTGTAGTTTGATATATATAATTATATGCAAGTAAATTGTAGAGTAATCTGTATATGTTCTCATGTCATAGTACAAATTGAATCATTTTGAGTCCCTTTTTTATCATTGTATTAAAGACCCACCAGAATGAAACCTCCACAGGCAAGGACTACAATTTATCATGCTTACTGCTTTATCCCCAATACCTAGTACAGTGCCTGTGCATAAACTTTTGGCATGTTCTCTGACTGCCTGGTCCTTTTGAACAATCTTCCTCTGTTTAGGAAATGTCTCACCGTACAAATCCTGCCTACCCAAAGTAGAAACCAGAAAACAAACTTTCCCAGCCTCCCTTGCAGCTAAGGCAGAGGAGGTAACCCAGGCTCCACCAACCAGATGCGCCCACAGCGATTTCTGCTCAGAACTGAACAACACAAGGAAATGGGCTTTGCCCCAAAGCTAATTTTTTCTAGCAAGGGCGACAACTGAAGCATCAGGTTTTCTCCTCCAGGAAGCTTTCCCTGAACATTCTCCACCTATCTCCAGGTAGGCTGGGTTAGATACCCCTCCTTTAGATCTACTTTTTCATTGTAATTTCCCATTGTATTATAATTATTAGCACCTTTTATTAGGTTCTAATCTCCTGTAACAGTTAAGGTAATACTAGCTGTTCTAACCAACAACCCCCCAAAATAAGGTGAATCAAATGCAATGAAGTTTCTTTCCTAATCATGTAAAGTCAAAACAGGGTACCGAGGGTGAGCAGACAGCTCTCCTGCAAGAGATGATTCAGGGATCCAGGTGTCTTCCATCTTGTGGCTCTAACCAGCTGTAGCACATGGTTTCCAAGAGTGCCATACCCATCTGAACCAGGCCAGTAGGCAAAGGGCATGGAGAATCACACACAGGGGGCTTCATGAGCAAGGCCCAGAAGTGATGCCTGTCACTTCTGTTCATATTCTCTTGCCCAGCTCAGCCTCATGGCTATACCTATCTGGAAAACACAATCTAGCTTCCTCCAGGTAAGAAGAGTACATGCACATTAGAAAGTCATGATAAAGTGCCATATCTCAACTTTCTGTCCTCTCACTTGCTTCCTTCTTTCTCAGTTGGGAAAAAGAATTACCCATACTAAAGTTAATACGGTAACCCTATGTAAATCACAGACAGATGTGGCTCCGATCTGGCTTCCCTTTATTTGGCTTTCCAGTGCTTTTTTGCTAAGCATTTCCATTTGGGGGGCACATAATCATTGGATAGTTATTTCAGAATGCTTTGCTTAAATTGCTTTTATCTCCAGGCTCCCCATGTGTCCATTTGAAAGGGAAAGTGCTTAGCATGCAGCCCGGGTGCCACATGTGTTCTGAGACTCTGGCACATGGAAGGGTTAGGGGGTTCCAAATCATTGCCTTTTGGCCACCCACAGGCTAATGAAGGAAATGTCTTTTTATTTTCCCTGTTTCTCCTGGACTAGGTGCCTTATCAGCGGCCAGGGAGAGCTGGGAATATGACTCTGGTGCCAGAGACCTCCAGAGCCCAGACTTGCATAGTCAGTCAGCCCTACAGAAGCTGCTCGAGTGTGGCGGAAGCTCTTTGCACCATCAGGCTGCTCTGCACAAACTGCTCACACAGTCCCCTCATTTTGGCAACTCTGTAGGAGGAAGCTATCTAGAGCTAGCCAACACGGTGAGTACTTTTTGGTTCATAGAACACATCTTTAGGCCTGTCTGTATGCCAATACAAATATTTTAATTTTGAGCTCCAGGGGACATATCCCATGTTGTCTTTTTTATTGAGCTAAAAGCATCGTACCATTTCCAGAATTGCCAGTAATGTTAAGTGCTCCAAAGTTGCTAGCACTTAGGCACTTAGGAATTTCACTCTCCTCATTAAGACCAGAGTAGACTCCTAAAAGGCATTTTGATTAAGTCTGCAACATGTACAGATTTAATTACTAGAATATCTATAGCAGATTTTCCACAACTAGAATTCTTCTATGGTACCAGTCATTACAAATTAATAGGACATACTTCTGTTCCCTAATTTGGACTTCACTCATTTGAAAAACAAAGAGGAAAATATTTCACTGGATATTTGATTATTGTTTCTGCCTATACTTTTAAAATATTTTCTGTTGAAAACTATAGGACAACTTAGAATTTCATTATGCTAAGTTTAACCTTCCCTTTTATCTTAAGATGAGTCATCACCATGGTGACTTTGGGTAAAGAGCTATGTCTTCCCTTTTAAGTAAGAGCTGAGAACAAGGGTGAGTGGCTGGTGACTGGGGCCATTTGGGGTGACATACACACAGTTTATAAATTAAGATTGCTGTCCAACCACTGTGGGAAAGATCTGAAAACCTACCTGGCTTTTTGAAACTGAAGTTCAAAGGGTGAAATAAGCATCTCGAGAACCTTGACTTATGTATATTTACAGTCTGCTTCGATGTAGACCAATGATTTTCAGATTCTGTATTTGAGGCATAATTATTAATTCTGACATTTTTGGTGAGATGCTTGAAGGAACTAACAATCCTAAATATGCCAGCAATGATTCCAGTGATTAAAACACAGTCATCAGACAAATCCCAATTTAGTGACACTACAAAATACCCAACTACTATTCCTCAAAACTGTTAAGGTTATCAAAAACAAGGAAAGTCCGAGAAAGAGAAACTGGCCAGCTAAGAGGAACCTAAGAAGATATGACAACCAAATGTATTGTGGTACCCTCGACAGGATCCTGGATCAGAAAAAGGACATTAGGTAAAAAACTAGGGAAACCTGAACGAAGTATGGGCTTTACTTAATAATTTATTGATATTGGTTCATTAGTTCTGACAAATGTAAGGTGTTAATAAATAAAGAAAACTGGTTGTGGGAAATATAGGAACTCTCTGTCCTATCTGCAAATTTTCTGTAAATCTAAAACTATTATAAAATGTTTTAATTATTAAAAACACATATGAGGATACTTCAAAAAGTTCATGGAAAAATAGAATTGAAATATGAATCTAAAAGAAAAAGAGAGAAATAGAAAGTAGAATAATGGTTTCCAAAGGCAGGGAAAGGGGGTGGAAAAGAGGATGGGGAAAGGTTGGTAGACTAGTACAAGGTTACAAAGTTAGTTAGATAGAAAGAATAAGTCCTGGTACTCCAGGGTGACAATAGCTAATAATATTGTATATTTCAAGAGATCCAGAAAAGAGGATTTTGACTGTTACAACCACAAAGAAATGATAAATGTTTATTAGGTGATAGATATGCTAACTATTCTGATTGGATCATTATACAGTATATACATGTATTGAAACAATAAACTGTACCCCATAAGCATGTACAATGAATAAATAAATAAGATAATATGAATCTTTCCATGAACTTTTCAAAGACCCCTTGTACATACTCACACAATTACTACTAGGGTGAGATTATGTCTCACAGAGTCTTTAAAAACATCCATAGTTATTGCAGTGTTTGTCACTGAGCCACCCTTCAAGGACTTTCTTGC
>NW_007757187.1:4317-6932 GCF_000696425.1 Galeopterus variegatus | reverse complement strand
CTACAAACACCTATTAAACAGCTATTATGTGTCAGGCACTTTACTAATAATGCTATATACCAATATCAATGTGGCATGGTTCCTTACCCTCAAGAAGCCCAACTGAGTGGGAAAGACTAATAAAACAAATCATTACACTGCAGACTAAGTGCAATGTTAGAAGTATACACATGGCACCACACCAGCCCACAAAGGGAAGAGAGGGGAAGGAAGAATTCAGGGAAGGCTTCCAAGATGAGGTGACCCCAAATTAAACCTTATAAGTTCGTTCAGCAAAAAAGAGAAGACAACATATCAAGAACAAAAGAATATATGAAAAAAGACATAGTGGCAAGAAAATAAAAAGAGAAGATTATTGGACCAAAGTGGGACACTAAAAGTGACAGAAGAAGAGGAGCCCAGGAAGGAATTGGGAAAATTTTTAAAAATTGCTCACACAAAACCAGTTTCTCGTCTGAATGACATCAAAAACTACTGAGTTTAGAGTTGCTACAAAGTAAAGTGAGATACAAGAGGAAGCAGAAGGATAGGAAGTAGACATGAAGCAGACAATGGATAGCCTTGGATGGAGGGATAACAAGCCTAGACGTTACTTCCAGGTATTGGGGAGCTACTGCTATTTAAAAAAGGGGAGCTGTCCTTGAGTGCTGTCATTCTAGTGACTATGTAGAAAATGGACCTGAAGGAGAAAACAATGAAAGGCTGTTAGTGTGATAGCTTACACCCAAGATGATGACAGGCTGAACTGGGGCATTAGTAGTAGAGATAGACATGAAGTGAAAGATTTAAAACAAAAATCTTCAAGGTAAAACTATGATGACTTGGTAAGACAGATATTCTAGGGCCTGACTGCCAAAACCTACCAGGATCCTCCACTTCCTGTATGATCTTCGGCAATTTCCTACATGATCTTCAGCAATTTAACCTTTTAATGTCTCAAGTTCTTCATTTGTAACACAGAAAAGAGCAATACCTCCCTCAAAAGCACGTTGTGAGAATTAAATGGGTCAACTCATAAAAAGAACTCAGAGCTCAGAAAAAGAGATACCAAAGTGTGAATACTGAAAAATTGTTAGACAGCTGTGTCAGTAGCAGCAACAGCAATGATGATGAAATTTATACTAATAAAATGAATGTGAAAAGAGTGAGGGAAAGGGGTGAATCACAAATAACTTCTAAGATTTAATTTGAAAGATTGTGTAGTTAGTGCAGCTACCAACTGAGAAAAAAAAAAGGAAAAGAAAAAGTTTTGTTGGGCTAACAAGGTGAATGAATTATGAGTTCAATTTTAGACATTTTGAGTGTAGGGTGTCATTCTGAGTTTCATTAAGATGAAGCTGTCCTACAGATAATCAGAAAACAAGAGTGAAATTCAGGTGAGAAATCAGATGAAACAAAACATCTCATAGTCAATCATACATAGGTGGTAGTTGAAGTCCTGGATCAAAGCAGGTCTGAAGTCTTTTGGGAAAGGGGGATAGGAAAATAACCACCATAAAATTTTCCAGGGCTAAATGGGCTATTTTTGTTTTAAAGTGTTCTTTAAACAGTATGAACCACTGAAAAATCATGGGGAAGATAATGAGAAAATGAGAAAGGCACTGAAAAGAGGGAATAGAAGACATGGCAGCTATAAACAGAGAGAGAGAGAAAACTACAAAACCCTAAACAGTACATAATACAAGAAAATTAATAACAACATATCATGCGAAACAAAGCTGGTACTAGGAAAACAACCAGAGAGAAAGAGAGAGGAGGGTGAAGGAAATGGAGGGAAGAAAGAAGGAAGGCCAATTCTTCCATACCTCTTGTTTCCACTCAAATGCACGGCCCCTTACAAAGACATCTTTTTAGTCCTTCCATCTTGCCTTCCAGTACCTACTATGTAAGGGCCAAAATACATCAAACTCACTGAGACAGACATAGCCAATCTGCAGCAGTAACACATGAAGGAGACAGGTCCTCAAATTGCAGTTATTAAATGCTAATTGTATTATTCAACTAACCAAAGATTAAATGAGGTACAAGAATTGATCATTTTTTTATTAATTTTTTATTTATTACTAAAATATTCATTCTTACAAATCATATTATTTCTTTATGCCCTTTACCCAACCTAACACTACCCAAACCCCCTGCCTCCCCCCGCCCCGCCATCTCTAGTATCCTTAGGTTTGTTCTCTCCTTCTGAAAGTTCAACATATTGCTGTGGTCTTTTCTTTCTTTCCTCCTTCATTCCTTCCTTCTTCCCTCCTTATCTTCCCACCCCACTTCCTTCCTTCCTAACAGCCAGTTATGAGTAAGAAAATGTCGTATTTGTTTCTTTGCTTATTTCACTTAAAATAATTTTCTCCAAACTCATGCATGTTGTTGCAAATGGCAGAATTTCATTCTTTTTTATGGCTAAGTAGTATTCTATTGTGTATATATATATATACTACATTTTCTTTATCCAGTCATCAATTGAGGTACACTTACGTTGGTTCCATATTTTGGCTATTATAAATAGAGCTACAATGAACATGGGAGTGCAGGTATCCATTTGACGTGATGATTTCCATTCCTTTGGATAGATACCCAGTAGTGGGATTCCTGATCATACGGTAGCTCTATCT
>NW_007757187.1:0-964 GCF_000696425.1 Galeopterus variegatus | reverse complement strand
GGATTAATATCCAGAATATACAAAGAACTCAAACAACTATACAGTAAAAAAACAAATAATCAACTTTAAAAATAGGCAAAGGAAATGCATAGCCATTTTTCAAAGGAAGACATACAAATGGCCAACAGGTACATGAAATAAAGGAAGCTAATCACTAATTTAAAGAATTTAAAACCTCATTATAGAGTCAAGACAAATATATAATGAAATAAGTCTTGGTAAAAAATCATTTTAAGACTACCAAGTTAATGATCACACACAGTAAATGCTATACTCACTCAAGTGAAGGAGGATTGTTATAGGGTAGAATGACTGAGAAGCAAAACTGACAGAATAGGACAAAAAAGAAACGTAGAATCAGAACTGCTGAGTTCCTGACACTGGCTGTGTTCTTGAATATTTTTAACCCTCCGGCCCAATTCTAAACCTATTAAATGTAAATAATATTACCAACAGCTACACCACATAAGTTTCTTGTAAGCGTAAAGTGCATAAAAGCACATTGCTAATTTTAAATATTGTAAAAAGAAGTTAACTAAAGAAAGAAGAAGTAAAACACACTTCTCCCTATTCCTTTAACTAAGTAGAGCTAAAAGTCCTGGACATTATATATAAAATAAACATAAGAAGACTCCGAAAGGTAGAGAGAAGGAGGCAGATTGGCTAGGACTTCAGAAACCAAGAGACATCATGGCAGTGACTTCTCTGGATTTTTGCCGTTTTGTTTTATTTTTAGATGGAGGGGGTTGGTAGGTTGTTCCTTCAATATCCTGGAGTAGATACAAGAGAAGCTGAAAACCAGTAAAACTCAACAAATGCAGAGAGGATCATGGAAAAGATCCCTCTCTTTAGCCTAAAAAACTAATAAAGGGTCACTCTAGCAAGACAGCAAGCTTTCAAGCGAAAACCATTCTACTCCAGCCAAACACCATGGGGAAGAAATGCAACCTCCAACTCAACCTCA
>NW_007757186.1:6593-6932 GCF_000696425.1 Galeopterus variegatus | reverse complement strand
CAGGAAAAGATGGCTGACTGGAGGCGACCAGCCCTCACTTCTAATGCAAAAAAGTCCAAAACAACTACCTTTGTTAGGAGGTGTTATCTCCATTTAAAATTAAGGAAACTGAGACTTTGGAGATTCAACTATTTGCCTAGGGTTTTTACACATCAGATTTCAGAGCGTGCACTCTTAACCACATGTTTTTTTTCCTGGTTGCCTGCCTTACAGATAGTAAGTACTCCATAGCTGTTTATTGGATTGTCTAGATGACACTGACCACAGAGCCCCATTTATATTTGTAGCAACTACTAGAGATCGTTAAACGTTTTTTGCTTCTACAGAAACCTTTTTATT
>NW_007757186.1:0-1143 GCF_000696425.1 Galeopterus variegatus | reverse complement strand
GGAAGGAAACAGAATTCTAGGCAGAGCAAACATGTGGAAATACACTGAGACAGGAAAAGCTTGACATTTCGGAAGAGCCGTAGGCAGGTGAATTTGCTGGAGCGCAGTGAGCAACAGGAAGTGTAGAGAGAGACAAGGCTAAAGCAGAAATCAAGCATGTGATTTCGTGGGACCTTGTAGACCCTGGTAAGAATTTTGGATTTTATCGTATGTGCAATGGGAAGCCATTGTCAGACCCTGAACCCTACGTGTTGATGCTGTTGTCTGTCTTCCTGACTTTTTTCAGTATTACATATTTTCACACTACTGTGTGCCTCTCAGGACACCTCCATTCTCTTCACCTGGTCTCCTGTAGGGCCACCTAACTGCCCCAATGACTAGCCATGGTTCCCCTGCTGCTGCCGCCCCCTCCCTGGCTGTGCTTCCTCCCATTATATCCTAAGAGGTCAGCTTCCAGGTTTCAGAACTTCCTCTCTGCCCACAGCCTCTGAGCTAACGCTTCCACACCTGCCTTCACTTACTGCTGGACACAGACCTCTCCACAATTCTGCCGCAAAACCAAATGAGCCATCGAGGCTCATGTTCTGAAGTAATATGTAAATTATTTTTTACGTTTTTATGTGTTGAAAAATGCATTTGTCTATCCACAGTGCAGGAGTTTGGTTGTTTTGTTTTGGATTTTTTTTGCATGTGAAAAATATACAGTGATGGCATAAAATGGAGTCTGACTTTTTTCTGTTCTTTCTTAACACCACTACATTTCCCCTCAAGCATATTCAATACTGGAATATTCTAGACGTTGTAAAAATTCCCATCAGGGATGCAAATTATGGTTCCACGGGTCCATTTGAATTTTGATTTATAACGATCTTGGGATGATACATTTTCTAGCTCATCTTATGAGAGATCCAATTCCTGCAGAAAAATTAAAAACATAAATAATAGTCATGTGTCCCTTACTCATATCACTTTCTTTTTGCTTTTCTAAGAGCAAACAGCACTTACAAAGAATGAAGGCATAAATGTTTTAAAATGGTGACCTAATTTCTTAATGTTTTGTTTGGGTTTGGTGTGGCTTTGGTTTAAGTAAGTCAGAGCCAGTATTAGGGTTCATACTGGAGGCTACTAAAACATCCTCCAGGG
>NW_007757185.1:6730-6932 GCF_000696425.1 Galeopterus variegatus | reverse complement strand
ACAGTCCCTAGCATCACTCTCTCCCACAAATCAACCAATTTACAACTATTAAAAAGCAACAACAGACAAGCTGGGGCTGCTAGAGCTCAGGGAAAGAGGAGGAGAGACCTATGGTGCATGAAGGTGGGAAAAGCCATGATGAGAGAAAGAAAAAACCCTCTGACTGTTTGGAGTGGTTCCAGGCTGGAGCTGCTGAGCACTT
>NW_007757185.1:0-924 GCF_000696425.1 Galeopterus variegatus | reverse complement strand
AATAGAGGAAAAACAGAACTCTGAGAAAATAAACACAATGCACGGATCCAAAAAATAAAAAATAACAGTAAAAATTCAAAATTAGTGTCATAAGATCAGTAGAAGAATATATTGCATCTATGTTCTGGTTCTCTATTATTGCAGAGCACACTGCCACAGAATTTCATTGCCTAAAATAAATTATTATTATCCCTTGCGGTTCTTATTATCCCTTGTAGTTCTGGGAGTTGGCTGTGCTGTTCTTGCTTGAAGTCACTTCNCTCAATTGTAACAACCAAAAATATCTCCAAACATTGCCAAATGACCCCCCTCCCCCAGGGATGGAAAGTGCAAAGGAGATGCCAAAATTATTCCCAGTTAAGAACAACTGATATATGCTAACTCATTTTGTGTGTGTGTGTGTGTGTGTACCCAAAATCTACAGATGTTCAAGTCCCTGATATACAATGAAGTATTTCCATATAACCTATACACACCCTCCCATATACTTTAAATCATCTCTAGATTACTTATACCCAATACAATGTAAATGCTATGTAAATAGTCGTTATACTGTATTGCTTAGGGAATAATGACAAGAAAAAAATCTGAACATGTTCAGTACAGACATAATTTTTTTTCAAATATTTTTGATCCATGGTTGGTTGAATCCACAGATGTGAAACCCACAGATATAGAGGGCTGACGGTACGTATGTGTCTGTGTGTGTGTGTGTGTGTGTGTGTGTGCATAAATACACACATTTCTATTACACATTTCTAGAGAGGAAAAATTATGTATAAATATGTATAGGTAGAGAGTTAGACAAATACATAAAACCCTGAGGTAGGTACTATTATTAACATACACATTTTACAAATGACAAATCAGAGGCAAAGAGATGGTAAGTAATTTGCCCAAGTTCAGACAGCTTAGCAAATAATA
>NW_007757184.1:5907-6933 GCF_000696425.1 Galeopterus variegatus | reverse complement strand
TGAATTTACCTCTAAATTTGAACTATTAATTTATCACATCTGGTGACTTTTATACTTTTTATTCTTTTCATGATGGCTGTTATAATCTTTTCATTTGCAGCTGTAGCACTTATTTAGGCATTTCTTATAAAGCTGGTCTAGTAGTGATGTATTCCCTCGGCTCCTTCTTCTCTGTAAAGGTATTTATTTCTCCCTAATATACTCCTTCTTGTCTTTATTTCTCCCTTATATATGAAGGATAACTTTTCTGGATAAAAAATTCTTGGCTGATGTTATTTTTTCTTTCAACTCTCTGAAGCTATTATCCCATTCTCTCCTGTCCTCTAATGGTTCTCTTCAGAAATCTGCTGACAGTCCACTGGGGATTCCTTCATATGTGACTTGACACTCTTCTCTTTTAGCTTTTGAATTCTGTCTTTCTCTTTGATTTTTGATGGTGTAATAATGATGTGCCTCAGAGAGGATCTTTCTGGGTTAAGGTTAATTGCGGATTTTGAGATTTCTGAATCTGAGTGTTCATATATCTCCCACTGTTGGGAGGGATGAGTGCCAGACAATTCTGTTCAGTCATTTTCCACCACCCTCCTCCAACGATCAACATGGGTGTGCAGGTATCCCTTCCACATGGTGATTTCCATTCCTTTGGGAATGTACCCAGTAGTGGGATTCCTGAAGCATATGATAGTAATATCTGTAGCTGCTTGGAAAACCTCCAAACTGTTTTCAATAATGGTTATACTGATTTAAAGTCCCATGAACAGCGTAGAAGTGTTTGCCTTTCTCCTCATTCAGGCCAGCATTTATTTTCTGTCTTTTTGATAAAAGCCAGTCTAACTGAAGTGAGATACCTTAATGTGTGTTTTATTTGCATTTTTCTGATGACTGGTGATTTTCAACATTTTTTCTATACCTGGTGGTATTTTCTTTTTCTTTTTTTTTCTTTTTTTACTATGCTGTGCCATGCATACATCTAATTTCATTTAATAATCAAAGCTATATATTTATTTATTTTTTTTCATTAAATTA
>NW_007757184.1:0-225 GCF_000696425.1 Galeopterus variegatus | reverse complement strand
TGATCCTTTTAATGTACTGTTGAAACTAATTTATTAGGATTTTGTTAAGAAACTCATTAAATAATTCCGCCCATGCCCCAGCTCCTAGAAACCACCATTCTACTTTCTGTTTCTATGAATCTGACTATTATGGGTACCCCGTTCAAGTGTAGTCATATAGAATGCGTCCTTTTTCATTGGCTTATTTCAGTTAGCAAACTGTGACAGCAGTATTAGTCTGCTTGT
>NW_007757183.1:6605-6933 GCF_000696425.1 Galeopterus variegatus | reverse complement strand
GGTCCAGGGGACACCTCTGGTGAAGGCCTCCTTCTGGGTGGCAACTCTCTACAGGGTCCTACGGTGACCAGGGTATCACATGGCAAGAATGACAACAGCAAGAGCTCTTTCATGTGCTCTCCTTATAAAGCCAACAGCCCATGCCCGTAACAACCCATCAAACCATCAGCCCATTACTCCATGATGGATTAACCCACTTATGGGGACACAGTCCTCACGATCCAATTGCCTCTCAAAGGCCCCACTCATCAAACACTATAATCGGATTTCCCACTCTCTTAACACTGTTACAATGGGGGTCAGTTTCCCACTATATGAACTTTGGGGG
>NW_007757183.1:0-1137 GCF_000696425.1 Galeopterus variegatus | reverse complement strand
AGAGAAAAATCTCTGTGACAGAATCTATTAAGTGTGAACTACTCACCTGGTATCTCAGAGGCAGAAACAATACAAATTCTGAGGTTGCACTTTTTTTTATAATCTCTAGAAGGTAACACAAATACAGCTTTCAATTTTTACTTTTTCATACTAGAATACTTAGCACTCTTTGTAACCGGAACATTCCTCAAGGTCTGCAAATTAAATCATTAACACTTAGTCTTTTTCTGGCATGAAGTTGTTGAGAAGTCTGAGAAAATATGATTTGGTTTTCCTTCACATCCGAATTTAAAAGCCACCACCAGAACAGTCAAGCTAGGCATCTGTAATTAATAATAATTTTCTGCATATTATCAAATGACTAGAAGAGAGATCAAATGTTCTCATTACAAAGAAATTATTAGGTTTTGCAATGATGGAGATGCTAATTACCCTGAGTTGATCATCATACATTGCATACATGCATTAAAATATAACTCTGTACCCCACATGTATAATAAATATGTTTCAATAAAAAATAAAAACCACCACCAGAATTGTGTTCACAACCAAGTATGGAGTCAGTGGCTTGGATTTCTACAAGGAATACGCCAAATTTGTTATTTCCATTCACTGTGACAGGATTCATCTCCCAGCTGCACAACTCACCTGGGAGTCTCCTGAAACTCAGCATGACCCAGGCCCAATTTATCATCTTCCACTCTAGCAACATCGACTCAGGATTGATGCACATAATCCATCTGCACAAGTCAACCATTGAGGTGTCAAGATTCAGGGAAATGAAACTGCAATTAGAAGGTTAACTAAGAAGGCCCGGCCCGTGGCTCACTTGGGAGAGTGCGGTGCTGATAACACCAAGGCTGCGGTTTCGGATCCTATATAGGGATGGCCGGTTAGCTCACTTGGGAGAGCGTGGTGCTGACAACACCAAGTCAAGGGTTAAGATCCCCTTACCAGTCATCTTTTTAGGAAAAAAAAAAAGGTTAACTAAGGAGCAAAAGGAATTTGGGCGTTCACGTGGGATATTTGTCCCAGGCTGCGGTAGGGCCTGAGAAATGTGTCTCTTCCACCATGATGTGTTTTCCTGGAGGCCAAGACTACTTCCCCAGATCCTAAGGGGCCAATGGGCACTGGCCT
>NW_007757182.1:2767-6933 GCF_000696425.1 Galeopterus variegatus | reverse complement strand
CTAGACATGTAACAAAATTTCACAAAACTACACACACACACACACACACACACACACACACACACACGAGAACATGAAAAAAATTGGTGAAATCTGAATAAGGTCGGTAGTAAAGTTAATAGTGTTAGACCGATGTCTGTGTCCTAGTTTTGGTAAATCACTGTAATTATGGAAGACGTGACCATTGGAGAAATCTGGGAGAAGGGTACCTGGGAACTTTCCATAACTACTTTTTCAACTTCCTGTGAGTCTAAAATGGTTTTAAAATTAAAAGACAAAAAGTAGCTATTATTTGTTGAGTACTCTCTATGTGCCCACATTGTTCTGAGAACTTTATATATATATATTTCAACACATTAAATCTTTAAGTCCTTGCAGTACATACTGTGTTCATCACATCATCACATTTTATAGATGTGGAAACGAAGTTTCAGAAAACTTAAGTAATTTGGGCAAGGACACGGTTGCTAAGTAACAGATTAGGACTCACACCCAAGGAGTGCTGTTCCAGAGCTCTCAGTCTTAACCAACAAGCAATATTTTTTAAGGAAAAAATAAAAAAAGCAGGACAAACAAAGTTTAGAAGAGGAGTCAATAATATGGAGAAAAGATAAGGAACACAAGAAAAAGTAAACCGAACAGAGCCCGCCAGAGCCCTGGGAGTGATCTTCCTGGCACCCCCTGTGTGAGACAGTCCCATAAGAAAACTCCACATTGCATTTTGTTTTTCCAACTTATTTTTTATTGAAAGATAATTGATTATACATATTCGTGGGGTACAAAGCTGACTATCAGTAGTTGTGTACAATGTGTGATGGTCAGATCAGGATAGCTTAATCATCACTACCACACATAATCATTCCTTGTGTCCGTTAACCAATTTCTCATTACACATTCCATTTTGATCAGTATATTTCTAAATGGCTGAGGAGAAGCTCGAGAGAGGTAAGGAACATTTTCAAAGGAATATTAAACAGCTCCTATTTGAATAGGTCAGAGTCATTGGAGTTATTTAATCTAGAGCAAGTCAAGAAGGTGGTTTAATTGCCACCTGCTGTGAAGGCTTTTGAGAGCACGTCCAGAGGATATAGGACAAATGCAAGGAGAACTTAAATTGAAAAAAGAGTTTAGTTTGACATTAAAAATGTTTTCCCAACCATCTGAGGAGGGATAAAACTAGGACAGATTACACTATTTATTGTGAAATATTCAGGATGGAAAGAATGAAGCCAGCGGTTCATTCTAGTCAAAATTTAACCTGGACAGAGGAGCAGCCTGGACCATTCCAGGCCCCATAAAAGTCACTTTCTGCATGTTATCAGTTCAAATCCTCACAGCTAAATATAAAGCAGGTGTGGAATTCCAATTTTACAGATAAGGAAACTGAGCTTCACAAAGGCTAAGCACCTGCCTAAGGCCACGCAGCTGCCTGGTGGTGGACGTGTGAGACCTAAACCCAGGGGGTCCCTGCCTTCACAGCCCAGCTCTCTTCCCTATGTTATGCACGCTGTTAAACCTGGAGACTTAAGGACTTGGACAATCCCCACCTACTGGTATAAAACTGAATCAAATAATCAATTACGGTCCCTTCCAGCTTTGAAAATATCTATACCTCAAAATACTATTAACTTAATTTTACATCAACTCCAACTCCACTCATCTCTATCAAGCCATTCCTTTAGAAACTCAGTTTTATCCAAGATGTTAACCTATGCTTCTTCTTAAAGCACCCCTGTGGGGTATGACAAATTGAATTAGAAGAAACTGAAGGAAAGAGTAAGCACATGACTCCCACTTTACAGACAAGAACCTCTGAGTTGCCCAGGAAGCCAGGCATAGGATCAGAATTGTTTATGAATGGAAAAAGAGTCAGGGAGCTGGGAAGTCCAACCTCCCGAAGATTTCAAAATAAAACTAGTACAGCCCAGTGAAAGCCCTGAGAGAACCAATGGCCCACTGGGAGGAGAGCCCAGTGGAGATCACTGGCTGCCCAGCTTCTGGCCTGTGCTCGCAGTTATGGGTAGCCATGGTTAAGATGCCAGAACATTGTGCCACCAAAGTTCCCCAGGGGCACACTTGTGTGTTTGTGTGTATCAATAAAATTTTATTTGTGGAGACTGAAATTTGAATTTCATATCACTTTTTGCTGATTTTTTAAAAAATTAATAAACTGTATTATTTTATTCACACTCCATAACTGTAATGGAATATTTTAATCTTCTTTCAAAATAAATGAAGAGTAAAGAAAATAACCTTTTGTTAGTGTGTAACTTATCTGAACACAGTTAATAGGATTTTCCCAAGAAACACCTATAGAACCTTTCATTTGCCAAAAAAGTGCATTGTTTTTAACAGCATGCAATCGAAAATAATAATGGGACACATAATGAGGGGTTGCATTCAGCTTTATGTAATAGGACACTGCCACAATCTGCCTGATATGTGATGAAGGTGGCTATTTTCACATGGAAGGACTAGCAGTCATTCAACAACACAGTACAGGAACTGAGTACCACACAGTTTCTTGGCTTCTGTGTAGGCTGTCATGGTTGAATCAGAAACACAAAGCCACAAGAAGTATTAAGAGAACAAAATGTTGAGTGTGCAAATTATAGCTTATATCAATAAGGTAAGATGTGGAGAAGGGGGGAGTTAGAGCCTCTCAGAGATTATCACTAACTGTGATAGTCTGAGTCAGTGGCCTGGTGGACATGTTAGATCTTGCAGAAATCATGAGCTTTCCCCACATGACTTAGTTATTACTTAGTTAGAATTTCTTTCTAGTGTCAATGACTTGACAACTAAAGGTTTTCGAATAGTCCATACATTCATAGGGTTTCTACCCAGTGTGCATTCTTGCGTGGTTTTGGAAAGATGAGGGCCACTTGACGGCTTTCCCACATTGTTTATATCCATGAGGTTTCTCTTCTCACATGTTCTTGTAAGGAATGAGGACCAACCAAATGCCTTCCCATATTGTTTACATTCATAAGTTTTCTCTCCAATGTGATTTCTCCTGTGACCTTGAAACGATCTCTGAGAAGTGAAAGCCTTCCCACATTTTTCACATTCATAGAGCTGCTCTTCAGTGTGAATTCTCACATGTCCTTGAAAGGTTTCAGGCAAACTGACTGCCTTTCCCCATTGCTTACATTCCGAGGGTTTCTCTCCACTGTGAGTCTTTTCATGCCTTTGAAAAGATTGGGGACAGGTTTTCCTGTACATGTTTACATTTACAGGGCTTCTCTTGAGTATGTGTTATCACGTCTTTGAAAGGTTGAGGGCTACAGGAAGACTTTCCCACACTGCTTACATTTATATGGCTTGTCTTTTGTGTGAGTTCTCACATGCCTAGTAAAAGTCGAGAACATGTTAAGGTCCATCCCACATCACTTGTGTTCCTAAGTTTTCTCTGCCGTGTGAATCTTTGTATGTTCAGTGAGGGAATAAGGATGGTGAGAGGTTTTCCCACATAGTTTACATTCATAGGGCTTTCCTCCCATGTGTGTTATCACATGTCTTTAAAAGATTGAGCGATAAAGCCTTTTCCATATTCTTTACATCTATATGGCTTCTCTCCAGTGTGAGTTCTGACATGTCTAGTCAGACTGCAAAACTCAGTGAAGAATATCCTGCATTGCTTGCATTCATAGATTTTCTCTAAGTATGAGTCCTGATATGTTGAGCGAGGGAGCAGAAATAAGGAAAGGTTTTCTCACATAATTTACATCCACAGGGTTTTTCTCCAGTGTGAGTTCTTACATAACTTCTTGGGTGTCAGGGACAAATGCAGGCCTGTCCACATTCCTGACATTGGTAAGGTTTTTGTCCACAATGAGATCTGATGTTACTCCTAAGAGAAGAAAGATGCATGAAGACCACACACATTTGGTGCATTCACATGGTTTTTCTCTAGCAGAAACATTCTTGTACAGATGAAGATTTGAAATGTGACTGAAAGTTTCTCTACATTGATAACCTTCACTATTTTCACAGAATCTGCCTCCCATATGATTTCTGGAAAGTTTCCAGCATCACATCTCTGTACAGGTTCCTCTGGAAAGAATCCAGCAAAGCCCACCCCTCCATGGTGAAGTCCACAGCCACATCTTCAGAGGCCACAGAGTTCATGTCCCAGCCCCACTCCTGGCTCTCCAGGGCATCCC
>NW_007757182.1:1341-2451 GCF_000696425.1 Galeopterus variegatus | reverse complement strand
GGGCCCCCCCCCCCCCCAGGCTGTGGCCAGTGCAGGTAAGAGTGACTGGGATGGGTACACCTAGGGTCACATGGGGCAATAGACTTTATTTTTTAAAGCAGTTTAAGGTTTACAGAAAGAACAGCGTTCCCATATATTCCCAACCACCTCCCTCAGTTTCCCCTATCATTAACACCTTGCATTGATTGGGGTGGCACATTTGCTACAACTGGTCAACCAGTATGGGTATATTATTATTAACTAATGTCCGTACTTTACACTAGGATTCACTCCTTGTGGTGTACAGTTCTATGGGTTCTGCCAAATGCCTAATGACATGTATCCACAATTACAGTATCATACGAAATAGTTTTGCTGCTCTAAAAATCCCCTGTGCTTCACCTATTCAGCCTTCCCCGCCCCCCAGCCCCTGCAACCACTGATCACATTTTACTGTCTATAGTTTTGCTTTTTCCAGAATGTCATATAGTTGGAATCATACAGTATAGAGCCTTTGCAGACTGCTTCTATCACTCAGCAATACACATTTAATGTTCCTCCATGTCTTCTCATGGTTTCAGAGTTCTCTCTCTCTCTTTTTTTTAAAATAATTGAGCTTTTGATAAAAAGCAGTTTTAGGTTTACAGAAAAATTGATCAGAAAGTACAGACTTCCACATCCTCCCTCTCCCCCTACACAGTTTCCTCTATTATTTATATCTTCCATTAGTGTGGCATATTTGTTATAATGAATAAACCAGTCTTAATACGTTATTATTAACTAAAGTACATAGTTTAAATTAGGGCTCACTGGATTTTGACAGATGCATAATGACATGTGTCCATCATTAGCACATTTCTTTTTATCACTGAGTAATATAGTCCATTGTATGGATGTACCACAGTTTGCTTATCCATTTGACTACTGAAGGACATTTTGGTGACTTCCAAATTTTGGCAATTATGAATAAAGCTGCTATAAGCATTCACAAGCAGGTTTTTGTGTGGACATAAGTTTTCAACTTATTTGGGTCAATACCAAGGATTTCAATTGCTGGCTCATACACTAGGACTATGTTTAGCTTTATAAGAAACTGCCAAACTGTTTTGCAAAGTCATTGTCCCATTTTGC
>NW_007757182.1:0-486 GCF_000696425.1 Galeopterus variegatus | reverse complement strand
AACTATTGGCAAGGACCTTAAATTTTTTAATGGTCCATTTTATGTTCCCATTCTTAACAAGCAAGATCAAACCATATAAAACAAGTGCTTTCTCCTCAAGTATGTATCTGCTGTTTATGCCAGCTCCTCAAACGCCTTGGAAATAGTCCATAATTAGGTGGCAAAGATGCATGAAATCTTTTCCAAACCAAATGGCAAAGCATTTAAAAGAAGCATCAAAAAAGCATTTGCCAGGAATAAGCATAACATTTGGAATATCTTTTTTTGTTATTGTTTGTATCACTGCATTTTGGAGGGTAAATTCAATTACTTGTGTTCTTAACCACTGGCTACATACAAGAATCAATCTAGGCATTACTGTATTTCACATGGCAACATCCTCTAGTGTAAGAAAGTTCATGTAAAATGCAGAAACATTCACTCTTCAGCAGTGCTAAGAAAATTCTCCCCCTTATTTTTCTGTCAATCTAAGCAGAGGGACTATGC
>NW_007757181.1:6501-6933 GCF_000696425.1 Galeopterus variegatus | reverse complement strand
GTAAAACTGACTAGCAAAAACTGTTCTTCTACCTTGTTCAACATTAGCAAGTCCCTGTTTGATCCTGGGTTTTTCATCCAGCTATGTTTAAATATTTTCTTAGAATTTGTGATTTGTTTTTCCTATATCTAGAGCAATTATATACTTCTAAAGTATTCCATAAGACTTAATTAATCATTTTTGTTGACTGCTCTGAAAAGCGGGTCAAGACTACCGTTTTATTTGCAAATGGAGAAGAGGGCACACTAAGTTTAAGTGAATTGATCAAGGTCAAATCATAAGAATGATTTAGGGATGGATGTTCTTAAATCCTAGGGTACTATAAGAGGGTTTAAAAGAAAGAATTTAAAGAAACAAAGCCATTTTGCTGCTCTTTTAATGAGGATGGATGGTTAACATGATGTCTCAGAGCCAAGAAGTTGAAGATGGCCA
>NW_007757181.1:0-1047 GCF_000696425.1 Galeopterus variegatus | reverse complement strand
CCAAGCGGTCCTTCTCCAGTGCGCCACCGGGCCGGCCCCATCTCCACCACTCTTAATGGTAAACTGATTTCCTCAACTGGAACACTTGTACACACAACATATGTACTGACCTGTATCAGTCAAGAAACACAGAATGTCATATTTCTGATAAAAGCCACATTTTCTTAGAAACGGGTCCATTCATATGTAACGCAGGTAGGGAATAATAACGGGCATTTGGCACAGTCCTTACATTGGTCTGCTTGACCCAGAGGTCTGATGCACAATGGCTTTATCACAAATCCCAGACTGTTTGCCCATGAATGTCCATGGATTCCAACTACACAAACAAAAGCAGAGGATGGCCACTTCAGGGCTAATCCACCATTGACATATGGAAGATGTATGATTGCAGCCCCCTGATGATCAAGTAAGAAGCAGACACTGGAAGACTACCAAAGGTAAACAGCTTTCTTTGTCTCTGCAGGCACATGTGCAAAACAAATCATTCCTGAGATGGTGATTAATGTTTTATATTTTTCTATTTCTCCTTCCAATAAAAGTAAATTAACTCACATCTAGTTATTTCTGAGACTGAGTTCTCATGGCCTTCTCTAAGGCTAGTTTACTATTTATGAATGTGGTTAACTGTTGTGCTTTTTACATCTCTTTAATGGCCTTGATAATGGTGAAGACATTCGACGTTACTGTGTTTTCTCCATTTAGTGGGCTTTATCTTTGACTCCCCTGGGGTGGGGTGGGTTGTGATCTGACAAACAGACCCATTTTTTGCGCTCCCCACTGTTCTCCTCCAGTGCCTGGTAGGTGCATAGTTGCTGCTGTTTTAACAGAGCAGCCCCATGTGAACTGTGTCATTCATGGGCTGAAGCTCTGCTCTGGTGTGACACTTTTATGCAGTGTCTAGTGCAGTGGGATTGGCTAGTCTGCCTCATATCTTTATAGAGCTTCCTACACTGTCATTTCACCTGCGTGATATTGGTGTTAATCATAAATCACTTCTGTTGGAAAATTAACCAGAATTGGATCCTGTTCGCATATTTCTAACAC
>NW_007757180.1:4916-6933 GCF_000696425.1 Galeopterus variegatus | reverse complement strand
AGATAATTCACCAAGAATAGTAAAAATCCTGGACTTGTGTGCACCAAATAGAGTAGCTTCATAATAAATAAAACAAATATTAACAGAAAACGACAAATCTATAAAGCAACACATATCAACAAATGATAGCTAGTGCAATTAACATATAGAGATGATAAGGAAATATATCAAACATAATCTAGTGGAAACTATGGATCACTGAAATTAACAACTGGAGAATGTACACTCTTTTCAAGCATATCAAAAATATGAAAGAAAGCAGGATATATTCTAAGTCACAAAGCAAGTTTTCACAAATACCAGAGAATCAACAACATACTGACCCAGAGGGTTACATAAGTTGTGTAAGTTTACACAGCTAGCAAGAAGGAGAATTCAATTCAAAGAGATAAATAAAATATTTGGCACAGTGCCTGGTATGTTACTTAACATTAAATGGTTATTGTTGTGTTATGAATGTTATTTGTAAATAATCCCACCTTACTGATCTTTCCTGTTTCTCTTGCGTTTCTGGCTGACTTTCTTGGATTTTCAGAACAAGCAAACCAATCAACAAATCGTTGCATGAACTGGAATTTCCATGGCAGCGTTAAGAAAGCAGTGTTAAGGGCTCTGACATATGTCATTTATTAGGTATAGACATCATTAAGTAAGAAGTGTTCTCCTCCAATCTAGGGATATTTTCCTCCAGACAGTGTTAACAGCTGAATTTCTTTACATTTTTTCCATATTATCCTAGGCTTTCTTTGAATTCTCCTTCCTGATTTCTTGACAGAGTGATCCAGAAGGCTGAGAGGAAGATCAACAAGAAAATGGTCTAGGTGCAATTTCGTCTTTGTGTTTACTGAAGATGGTCTCTTGGGGCAGCTATTCTAGTCCCATGTTCTGTCTGGAGGATCTGCATTCCTGGTTCATGAGCAGGTGTCGCCTCCTTCTTGGAGCTGCAGCATCAAGAGTCAGGTGATAACCCTGCTCTTCTGTCCTTCACATTGGGAGATGGGCCCCCGACTGTTCATCCCAAATATCTGTGGCTACCAGGAAACCCCCCTCCAGGGTGCTGGCCTCACAGACTGTCGTCGCGAGCTCCTCTCTCCATTTCCCATGGTGTGTGCTGCCTTCTCTAGATATCGGGCTGTGATCTGGCCCCTCAATATTTTTCTTCCCACATGCACAATATCCAGCAGAAAGTCCTCAATTTTATGCCATGCAGAGATAATTTTTCTCCTTAATGCTGTTGTAGTTTTCCCTTGTTTTCAGATTTCTTTTCTCCTTTCAGTAGGAATTTCTGAAACAAGATACCTATGATTAATTCTTCTTTTTATCAATATGTCTCTCCTTTTATTTTAGGATTTAGCATAAAACTAGATTTTAAAATCAAATGGAGAAGCATATCCAAGATGATCCACACATGCATCATTCTGGTATTTTTTGTTTGAATAATGTAAACATTATGTAGCTAAAAAATAATCAACAAAGGTCGCTGAATACCATGGAGATTGTTTCTGGCAGCAGAAAAATACATTAGTTTTCCATTTCTATAAACTGAATGCTCATTTAGAAGAAAAATGAAGTGTTTACTCTGAAACTACATATCATTAGGCAGATATTTTTGAACATTTGAATCTGAAATATATTTATAAAAATTCTGTACCCAGACATAAACCCATATGGCATAATGGTTATTTGCTTTGGGTATGTCAGGTTTGCACAAGTTTTGTGTTTCCTTTTCCCTTGAAATTTGGAGTGAACACCTAGAGTTTGCCAGAAAGTTCTCATTTTTTCATTAAGCAGTAGAACAAATAACGGAACAGTATCACATAGCAATGTGTAATTCTAAGTTGTATGCTGAACAGAGACAATGCAACAGTTGTCAACGATGGGGTACTTTTGCCACAAAGGGGACATAAGAGTGCAGAGATGTCTAGAAACATTTTTGATTGTCACAATGGGATGGGAGATACTAATGGCATCTTGTGGGTAGAGTCCCAGGGTGGTGCTAAACATCCTACGATGCAGA
>NW_007757180.1:3842-4230 GCF_000696425.1 Galeopterus variegatus | reverse complement strand
GATACTAATGGCATCTTGTGGGTAGAGTCCCAGGGTGGTGCTAAACATCCTACGATGCAGAGAATAGCCCCCCACACAAAGAACTACCCAGCCCAATGTCAGCCAATTATCAATAGTGCCAAGGATGTGGAACCCTGGAGTAAGGAATCACAGATCTGATTAAGTTTTCAGAGATGCCAAAATATATAATTCTAGAGAAGCTATGTCCCACCTTCCCCAAGGGGAGGAATATGCTTTTTCATTTTTACATGTCCCTACAAGACAGAACCCCAGACATAAGGCATATCTTAAAATATTTGAGAGTGAGAATGACTCATCTGGCATTTGGGAAGCAGTCATGGGTCTTAAAAAGGACACAGAATTCATCCAGGTTCCAGCCAGGACTGTT
>NW_007757180.1:0-615 GCF_000696425.1 Galeopterus variegatus | reverse complement strand
ATCCCGTTGCCGGTCCCGGTCCGGTTCGGGCGTGACACTGAGGGTTGCGATCCGTTGCCGGACACGGAAAAAGACAAAAAAAAAAGATGTTTTAGCGTAGCTTTCTTGCTTAGAGAAAAAATCTTAATAATTTTTAGTCAGATGGGTGATAACTCAAGAATTTACAGATTGTTACTGCATTAAAATGTTCCTCTTCACTTTTTTGCTACATTATGAGTTAGCCTATCAGGTGATATTTCTATGTTCTATAAAAGTTACTTGCTGTATACCCACATCAATCCCAGTAACAGGGTTCGTTGGCACTGCTGACATTTTAGGAAAGGTATTTCTTGTTTTGGGGGGCTTTCCTGTACATCGTAGATGTTTAGCATCATTCCTGATGCCAGGAGAACCCCTCTTCCAAGTTGTGGCCACCAAAAATGTCTCCAACCATTGTCAAATGTCCCCAGGGAGGTAAATTCACCCCCCCAGTGGAGAAGCGCTTCCTGTACGAATGATCACAAACTTAGAACGTGTAAAGTCTGAATGCTATGATAGATTTTTGCTTGTTTTGAGTTTTAGTTAAATTTTTTTATCCCAACGGAGACGTTATCAAAATTTCTAAAAATAATTTTT
>NW_007757179.1:0-6933 GCF_000696425.1 Galeopterus variegatus | reverse complement strand
AAAAAAAAAAAAGAAAGGGCACTTCATTGCCTAGAATAGAAAGAACCAACTCTTTAGTTTAGTTGTATTAATTAGGATCTATCCAGGACTAGTTAAATAATATTCTGAGAAACCTTTCTGTGTACAAAAAAAAACAGGTGAATTTTCTAACTTGTCATCTGCTCTTTCTTTTGTGAATTTTTCTTTGAAATAAAGAATTTTAACATTTTTAATGAAACAGAATGCACTGAGCTCTTATACATAGGTAGAAGAGTTGGTAAAGCAGAGTGGAGAGTGAGGAAGGGATTAGCAGAAAGCCACCTTCTAGCTCTCCTCTGTAAGGACAAATGAACGACATGGTTTACTAGGATCTGGATTCTATTGCACAAGCGCTGCCAGAGAAGCCATTAGGGACAGAAATAGGACAGATTTTCCCTTGCTTCTCTCTTCCTCCCACCCTCCTAATTTCCTCCAGTGTCTCCTATTGGTTCTACTTAGGTGGAAACCAGTGTATACGGAGCCTGTCATCTCCACTGCTGACACAGCAGAGCAAAGGAAAGGTAGGAATAGATGTGAGGGAAAATGTGCCCAGAACTGGCACATTGGTATTTAAATTATTTCACCACTGTGCCCAACTTCAGTTTTTACCCATACCATTTATAATACCAAGTGCTGTCTAGGTTAGGCCTGTTAACTTATGAAAGACACCTCTTCAGTCTCTTCTTTGCCTTAAGCCCATTTTAGACCTTGTATCTTCTATGGAGACTTCATTTACTGCACGTATACTTTGTGACAACATTTTCTTATAAAACCACTACAGAAAGTATACACTTTATCATTTGACTGACAAATACAAATTGGTTTCTCTGTTTTTAAATCAATTTATGTTTAATCTTCCCCAGTAGATTACGACGACCATGAAGGCAAGAATTATGTCCTAGATATTAATATCCAGGATGGACAACAAATATAATGCCTGGAAGATAATTGGGTTTTTAAAAACTATTATAAAATAATGTATTTGTTTGTTCTCCAGAGTGTATAGTGGCTGAAATTAAAGGGTGACTTTTAACACACTATGGCAAATTAATATTCTTGTTTTCTTTTGTGCTTCCATCTGTTAATTTTATTTTGATGATATGCCATAGACTTGGCAAGTTTCATTTCCTATTGCTCTAATGTCATAAAGGTATAAAGCACTACCCAAAGCTAAAGAGGAAATATGTTTTCCTCAAATTAATATTCTTGTTTTCTTTTGTGCTTCCATCTGTTAATTTTATTTTGATGATATGCCACAGACTTGGCAAGTTTCATTTCCTATTGCACTAATGTCATAAAGGTATAAAGCACTACCCAAAGCTAAAGAGGAAATATGTTTTCCTCTTTATCATTCCATTCATTCTACTTAGTAAAGTTAACCAGGTGGCAGAAGTAGTACTCTGAAGTACCTGTAGTATAGGATGGTATGACCTGGATGGAGAGCCATTAGAAATAATAGTGTATGTAGCTCAATATCTAGGCAGGGGTTGTTGATATAAACTCTGAAGAACCAATACATGAGTATTGCTAGTGCTCAGAAAGGATATTGATAAAGACGTTCATGGAAATATAGGAATTCATACATTAGATTATACCCATGGTCCACCCAGTACAATATTCACTTGTTAACAGGAGTTGTAAAAGGCAAGACAGAGCCTTAGTAGTTAGAATATTCCATTTTCTTTTAGTAGCCATTTATGGTTCTGCCTTTTATAAATCAGCTCAGATGTTTCTGAAATCCACTATATGTTCCACCAGTACGTATCTTGCTGCAATGTGTTCAATATATTTTTTTATCCTTTGTGCAAAGTAGAATTTCTTCAGCAAACTGAAACAACCAAATACATTGTCTGAAAAGGCTCTGGGCTGCCAGATTCAAAAGATGCTACTGTTATTTCTTAGCTTATTGGTTTATCTATTCACTGTTTTCATTTGTCCTTTATATGGGAGCTGTTTGTAAAACAGAATGATGCATTTATCTCTTGCTTTCATGTCTACTATTATTTTGTTTTGATGGGCCAGCTGGTAATTTGAGCAGTAGCCATCAGTTAAATAATGAAAAACATTAGACTGAAGATAGAAGTGTCAGTCATTTCAATCTAAATATTTACTAATTATTTGTGAATATTTTTAAAGGCTAATAAATTTTGGCTTAGAAGTTCTTCTAGCATGATACACATAATTTTCTTGATTTATGCTGCTACTAATTTTAAACATAAGTGTTAAATTGGGAAAAATAATAAAAAGAACCAATTGTGGAAGGAAATCAAGCATTTATATATAGACAACCAAAGAGGAAAAAACAGTCAAACCAATTAGTCCAGTTGGCTAATGGTCTTTTTAATGAGTGATCTGGACAGCTGCACTGAGAGCTTGCAGGGCATCATCTAATATACACTAGATTGAATCTCCCCTATTATCCTGACTAGTTTTAGAAAGCTGCAATTTACTCAAGATGACTGTGGTCTTAGTTTCATACACCTGACTCTGATTTTATATCTAATCAGTAATAGCTTGCTTAGATTATGTTTAACAGTTAGCACTATATCAATGAATTCTATAATTGCCAAAGTATATGCAAGGTGGATTAAAACCTCTTTAAGATGTATATCTATAGCCTTCAAAGGTGACCTGTATAAGTTTCTTACTTTATCTGTGAGATTGAGATGGCTCAGTTGCCATAATGGAAGAATTTGTTAGTTGAATTATTGGAATAAGTATTAATATTGTTTTAAGTTTTAAAAATATTCAGTCTCATTATGTGATGTGAAGAGAGTTATATGCAATCACGAGAGAACTAGGGTCAAAATGAAATTCAGCACCTCTGAGAACTTTCAGATCTTCTACTTGAGTTTCAATATTGAAGCTTCTCAAAATTAATCAGAATACATTAGAATATAATTATGTAGCAATCCTTTATTCAGAAAGTTCAAGTGCATATACTGCCTCTTTGCCGAGTACAGAGATTGGTTAGGTAAGAGAATTGTAATTTAACTGAGCATACTATATTCTTACGTTTATTCAAATTAATATAATTATTACCTAACTAATTAGCTGGAAACATGACTTGTTGTATTATTCATTGAATGTAAAAATTCCTTCTAGAATAAAGGACTCCAAGTACAAAAATGATCTAAAACTTCTGTAAAACTACTAATAGCTGATGATACCTACGAATGAAACAACAGTAAGTTGCCTTAGAAATAGTTCAGTTAAGCCAAATGGAGAAAATGGAAATAGGTAAATTCTACCATCAATTAGTTATTTACAGGAAGATAGCTTTGATTAAAGGAAGCAGAGAACATATAACATTCTATGCTTATTTTCGCAAAAATCGTCAAAACAATTTGTCTTTCAATAATCAGAGATGATTATTGTTTACAAGTCAAAATCATCATGCCATTGGATCACACCTTCAAATATTTCTTTTTAATTTCTAAATATTTAGCAATAACAAAAGAGAAGAGAAAACATTCACTATTTAAGAATAAAAAGGGTATTTATCAATTATTATGTATTCATTAAACTCAGTTAGGCATTTTTAACAGAAAAAAGAAAAAGGCATAACATTGAGTATTTTCATTCTTTACAAAAACAAATCATGGATACTAATTGTGTTGGAATTTTTTTTTTTCAATTTATAAAAGTGTAAGTCCCAGAAAGTTTTATAGTAAGTCATCTTACCAAACTGTGGAAAGAACTGATTATTTCATATAAATACAAAACCTATTGTAACTTGCAAACAGCAAAAGTAGTGGGCATTGAAGTAAGATCATCAGCCCTTTTCTCATGATTTATCAAAAAGAGTAAGATAATAAAGTTTTATAATTTTCAAGCATGATCATTCTTTTCCCTTGGACCCAAATTCTTGCCTAATCAAAAAACTTGGTGTGTGGATTACTCCATTTCTGCTGCTTACAACAAAAATATCTGGAAATGGGAAATTTATAAGAAAGTGAAATGTATTGCTTACAGTTTCAGAGGCTGGGAAGTCCAATGTCCAGGGAATATGTCTGGTGAAGACCTTGTTTGCAGTGAGAGTAGAACAGTGGTCTCACATAGCAGAACGGCAGAGCAGAGAGAGAGTTCCCCATGCATTCCTCTTTTAAAGCCCTCAGAATCATGCCCATGACCATGATTACACCATTAAGTGGATTAATCCATTCACTATGGCATGGTCCTCACAATCTAACCACCTCTTCAAGGTCTCACTTTTCAATTAGCATAACAGTATTTCCCATATTCTACAGTGACAATGGGGACTGAGTTTTCAGTAGACATTCAATCCAAGGTAGTATGTGACCCATGGACTTAAGTGTATCATAAAATATTTTGTAAGACACATTCATTACACCCTAAAACAGGTCATTTCTATTTTCTATGACATAGACAAAAAGTAGAACATCTGAAAACTCTAGTTATATCCCAAGAATATATATATTTTTATAAAAATTGGTAGAGGAAGAATTTAAATGATTAACATGATATTAATACTAGAATAAAAGATGACAATTAATATTAATAATTCTAAGGATGCCTCATACCCATGGATTAAAATGTGTCAAATTAGTCTTCTATGCACAACTAAAAACAGAATAGAAATGCAAATGGTCATGGGACAAAGGAACATTTGAGAACAACGTAAAGTCATTCAGAGATATACATCTATACCCAGGTGCATAACCAACACTACGGTCAACATATAGGATATTTCCATCATTCCCCAAAGTTTCCCTATGCCCTTTTATAGTATAGTATATGAAATGAAATTTCATATAACACATAGCCTTTTGAGTCTAGCTTTTTCACTTAGCATAAAGCTTTGGTGACTTACCCATGCTATTGTTTGTGTCAGTAGCCCATTACTTTTTTTGTCCAATAGTATTTCATTGTGTTGATCCAACACAGCTTGTTTATTCATCAATCAGTTGATAGATATTTTAGTTGTTTCTAGTTTTTGGTAATTTCAAATAAAGCTACTGTAAAATTTTGTATAAAGCCTTTTGTGTGGACGTGTGTCTTCATTTGTAAAGGAGTGTAATTTCTTGGTAGTATGTTAACTATATGTGAACTCTGTAAGAAACTGTTTTTCAAAATGATTGTATCAGTTTACGTTCCCACTGGATATTGCTTGAGAGCTTCAGTTGCTTGAGATCCTCACCAACAACTGATGTCTGAGCTATTGGTGTATAAATCTATCTCTCTGTAGCTTTAATTTGAATTTATCTAATAACTAATAATGTTGAACATCTTTTCATGTGCTTATCTGCCATCCATATCTCTTCTTTAGAGAAGTGTCTGTACAAATATTTTTCTTTGGGTTATAATAATGTTATAAAATGTAATAAAAATAATCATATTATATATGTTATACATGTATAGTATAAAATTATAAAATGTAACAGTATTTTTTCTTTTCTTATTTAGTTGTTCAATGTTCTAGGTAGCAGACTAATATGAGTTTTAAAAGTATTTTTTCTAGTATATCTGTTTTCATTTTCCTAAGAATTTCTTTCAAAGAACAAAAACTTTCTCAGTATACAAGTAACACAAAACATAGATTTGATTATTAAGGGGTAACATTAGGGAGATAAAATAATTCTGTATTTTGATTGTTGTGGTACTTACCTAAATCTACCCATGCAAAAAATTTACAATAAACTATACACACATATTGCACCAGTGTCACTTTTCCAATTTTTGATATTGTGCTACAGTTAGCTAAGATGTGATCACTGGGAGAATCATAGTAAAAGGATGATTCCTTATTATCTTTGCAACTTCCGATGAATATGAAATTATCACAAAACTTAAAACGTAGAAAACATTTAAATTTATCCAATCAGATCTGGTACTATTTACTTGCAAATTTTTCTCGCTCTTAAACTTTGCTTGCAGAGAGAAAAATTTGAAACTATTATTATGTTACATGTCATATTAAATACCCACTTGGCCTATAGCACTGTTGAAACTGGAGGTTTTCTTCAATGTTTCTTGGTTACAGCAAATATTTTTAAACTATTTATTGTTCTGTCTGGTTCACTTTCTTATTAATAAAAATCTATTCTCAAATAACCTCAAAAAATGGGATAGTGAAAGAAAAAGATAGGGAGACATGACATGTGAAGAGATATTTTTTTTTCTGCCCTAACAATTGATTCAACATGTTGTGCAAATAAAATGATTCTACATTAATTATATTTATCCTATAAAATTTGAAGACCTTCCTCTGTTATATTCTAGTACTCGAGTCACCAATGAAACATTTGAACTTTACCTCATTGTTATTCCTTTTAGAAAAACCATACTTTTTTCTTTTTCTCTGAACATTTAAAGCCTTATTTTTACCATTTGTATCCTTGAATTTCACTGTGACATAAGGTTTGGTCTTTTCTAAGTCATATATTTCAGCATTCTGTAGAGCATCTTTTATTATTTATTCAATAGTGTCTCCTACTATGTGATCTCTGTTTCATCTTCCTATAAGTATTAATTACATATTGATCATGACATACTTCCAAGGGCATTGCTTCTGTCTTTGCATTTTTGGAGAAGTCTCTCGCTTTATCTATTAACCTTTCCCTTTATGTAGCCAACATTTTCACTTCTTTATCATATTTTTAAAATTTTAGAAAGTGACAATTTTTTTTCTGAATTTTCCTTTTCAAAAGCATCTTATTTTTGTTTTATAGATTCAAAACCAAATATCAACTTTAGTTCCCTTCAAGATACTGGTTACATGATTGTTGTTGTTGAAGTTATCTTCTTTTCCTTGAAATACTTATTTCCTTTGAAGAGAAGTTTGCATCTTTGTTTATTTTGGTCTTTTCTGCAACTATAAACTTTCCTCTGTCAACTGGTTAATTATTTAAAATCCACTCATATTATAGAATAAAGCAGCAACGCTTGTCTCAG
>NW_007757178.1:956-6934 GCF_000696425.1 Galeopterus variegatus | reverse complement strand
CTTGTTTGTTCAAGGTAATAATATCAACAATATATTGGATGATTATAGCATATAGATAAGTTAAATGACTGATAGCAATGTTAAAAAGGACAGGAGGGAGGAATTTGTGACATTTAATTATAAGATGTATCCACTGCCCATGAAGTGGTGTAGTGTAATTTAAAGTGGACATGATTAGTTGTATATTGCAAACACCATGGAAATCACTAAAAATGTTTTGAAAGAAATATATTTGATCTGTTAAGAGAGGAGAGAAAATGGAATTATAAAATGCTCAGCTAAGACCAGAAAAGGCAGAAAAGAAAGGAAGAGAAAGTAGAAACAATAAGTGCAATGAAAACATTTACAAACATGGTAGATATTAATCTAACTACATCAATAAATGTGAATGGTCTAAATACACCATTTAAAAGAGTGCATAAAACATTTAACAGTGTACATAAAACACACACTCACCCAACTATAGGTTGTCTATGAGAAAGTCACTTCAAATATTAAAAACAGACAGTTTAAAAGTAAAGGGTTGGAGAAAGACACAGCATGCCAACACTAATCAAAGGAAAGCTGTAGTAGCTATTTCAATTTCAGACAAAGCAGACCTCAGACAAGGAAAATTGTCAGGGATAATGAGGAGCTTTATGGAATGAGAAGGGGGCCAGTTCTCCAAGAAGACACACAGTCCTTAATGTGCATGCAACTAACAAACTGGTATTAAAATATTTGAGGCAAAAGGTTATGGAATTATATAGAGAAATAGACAAATCCACTACCATTGCTGTAGCCTTCAACACTTCTCTTTCACTAATTGATAGATCAAGCAGGCAGAACATCAGTAAAGATATAGTTGACCTGAACAGCAATAGCAATCAACTTGATGTAACTAACATTTATATGATACTCCATTCAACAGCAGCAGAATACACACACTCATCAAGCCCATATGTATGATACTCCATTCAACAGCAGCAGAATACACACACTCATCAAGCCCATATGGAGTATTTACTAAGATCTATCAAATTTTAGTCCATGAAACACACCTTAACAACTTAAAAAAGATAGAAATCATAAAAAGTATGTTCTCAGACCACAGTGATATTAAACTAGAAATCATTAACAGAAAAACAACTGAAAAATCCCAAAATATTTGGAGATTAAATAAAACAGTTCTAGGATCAAAGAAGAAGTCTCAAGAGAAATTGAAAAGTATTTTGAACTAAATGAAAATGAAAACACAGCTTATCAAAATTTATGGGATACAACAAATGCAGTGTTTAGAGGGAAATGTATAGCATTAAATGCACATATTAGAAAAGAATAAAAATCTAAATCAATAATCTAAGCTTTCATCTGAGGATACTAGAGGGGGAAAATGTAGCTATGTAAGCCTAAAGCAAGCAGAAGAAAATAAATAATAAAAATTAAAGTAGAAATTAATGAAATTGAAATAGGAAAATGTTAAACTCAGTGAAACCAAAAGCGGATTCTTTGAAAAGATCACTAAAATTAATAAATCTCTAGCCAGGCTAACAAAGAAAAAAAGAGAGAAAATAAAAATTACCATTATCAGACATGAAAGAAAGGTCACTATGAACTCCACGGGCATTGAAAGGATAATAAAAGAATACTATGGACAAGTCTATGCCTAAAAATTAGGAAACAGATGAAATGGACAAATTCCTTAAAAGGCAAACTACCAAAACTCACACAAGGAGAGACAGATCATATGAATAGGCCTATGTCTGTTAAAGAAACTTGAATCAATAATTAGTAGACGTCCAAAAAAGAAAGCACCAGGCCCTGATTGTATTACTAGTGAATTCTACTAAACATTGAAAGAAGAAATGATACGATTCTCCACAATCTCTTCCAGCAAAGAGACGCAGAGGTGATACTCATACCATCAGGTCAGCATTACCCTGCCCTCCTTTCTCAGTGGGCTGCTGGACTTTGAACTCGACTCTCTCGTTCTCCCTTCTCTACAAGCAGGTGGAGTAGCGAAATCTGGAATATTCTGTGGGAGTGACCGTACTAGGCACTGAGGAGCAACCTGGTGCCCCCACTGCTGCTGGTGGTAGCAAAAACCGTTGCCTTCTTGGGACTGCACCAGCACCAGAAGTCGCCTGGGCTCAGAGACCCACTTAGAGGTGTTATCATATACTTTTACAGTGTTTTAATTTTTACTAATAAAAATATATTTGTATTTGTCTTGTTTTTTTAAAAAATTTTATTGTTAGAGTCTTATATTTTTAAAAGAATTTTCATCCTTCTCTACCCAGATGTGTAACACACTCCAGAGTACAAAAAAACCCCAAAACCCCAACACTCACTCGCCATCTGCCTGCATCTGTCGTTGGTCTCATCTGCTTTCGCTTCCTCCTATCAAGTGTTCAGAGATCCTGAACTGACGCCAGCACTCAGGGCCACACAGATGGGCCGAGAGTAGAACTAGTCCCCAACTATGCGAACTGGAAAAAGTTGGACAGCAGACAGGCATGTGATGTGGATATGAATTTTTCTAAGATCTTTTTTGGACAGAGTTTTCTTTTGGGGTGGGGATAAAGGAGGCCTGAGGGAGATGAGAAGGTTCCCAGGACATGAAGAATCATCGGATCCCGCAGCAGAGCCTCAGAAGAGACCATGAAGTTCTAACAGCCCAGCCACCAGGGAAATAAGGTGATGTGAGTCAGGGTGGCCTTAAGTTTTCCCAGCAGCTAATTGGCTGCAATTTAAAAATCTGATTTCCTCGTTGCCGATGTATTTGTAATCTTTGATCGCATACATGTGGAAGGAGGCTGGGTAGACATAAGTAGCAAATATCAACACTGACGTTCCCAGAGATGAAGGACTAGGAGAGGGGACGGTGACTTACCTGAAGTGGGGATCACCGCCTGCACCTGCCATCCTCCACAGCGGGCCCCGCTGGGCTGTGAGTTCAGATCACACACAGTTAGAGTGTCGCTGCCTTGGTGCCCTCCCAGGGCTCTGAGGAGAGACTCTGACAACCGACCAATCCCTCGGGTCTTGCACCAGAAGAGGAAAAAAAAGTGAAAGTGCCATGTGACAGGGCTGCACTGATACGCTTGACCGGCTTCAAGACGTTTCTCGGTCCCAGGGAAGAAAAGCAGGGCCAACTCCAAGAGCCTATGGAAGTCGGGGGGAAAGTCTGTTCAACTAAACCAGATCCCAGTTGTTTCGAGGTGAGGTGGCATAGTTTCCCCTTGCTGAGGTGGCTGTGAGAAGGACAGGGGAGAGCCGAGTACTTCCAAGTCCCTTGGCCTGTGGGTGGGCCGGGCCCCTTGCTGAGCCTGGACTGGATGAGTTAGGCCCAGTTTTTGGACATGGAGCTGGAGGGAGCCAAGGTGCTCAGCATTATAAAGTAGGGGAGATGTTCTTAGCATTTCTGGAAAGCAGCCAGAGCTAAGAGAACTCTCTCCACTCCTCTAATTGAGGGCGCATGCCAACGCTGGGCAGAGAAGCCCGAGGTGCAGTTCTGCATTTGCTTGAACACGTGGGCACTTAACAACTGCAGCCGGGGTGAGTGGGAGAAAACTCATCTTCAACTATTTCACTGAAATGTTAAGGACAGCAACAGGCTTCTCACTGGATGGGGAAAGGGTCTGGAGCTGAGATTATTGAGACCTTGAAGGACAATATGATGCGGGCAGATAGGTGCATTGCATTTGTTTGTACTCAATTTTCTCATGTGTACCCAGCCCTCATTCTGCAAAGGATTTGAAGCAACTTACAAAAATACGCTATGTCAGCATACAGTTGAAAGATAAATGGGAGCAAAATTAAACAAAAGCAGAGGACTAGAAATCTAGGCAGAACAATGGGTCAAAGAAAGAGGGTTGAAGGGGAGTCCAGGTAATTGTAGAATTCAGGGCCTAAGACAGAGCAGTGGCCAAAGCAGTGGGGGTGTAGGCGGGGGTGGGGGGACAGAGCAGAGCAGTATTTTTCTACAATATGTGCCCCTGAATCACACTTTTGGTTCATTACAGACGTGCTAGGAAATTTGCACACATAAGTTTGCAAAATATACCCATAGAGGACAAGAGATTTCTACCCCTTTGCCCACCCCTGCTTTCTTTATCCACAAAGAGCAAACACCAGTCTGGCTGGGACAGATTCCAGGACATTAATGAGGACATCTTTTCCAGTGGGGCAGGGTCACTGTACCTAGCCGGTGCTGCACAGATGTGGGTCTCTCTCTCTGGACTTTCAGCTCCTATTTCCCACAGTCTTGTTTTTCCCTATGTTCACTACAGAACCTCTCCTGGATCAGAAATGCCTGGGCCAAGACTAGTTAGGACCACCAGACCCTCCCTGGTTCCTAATGCTGGGTGAAGTTGTCTGCCTTTACTTCTGTGTGACCAGGTGGGCAAGAAGACTCCAGCCTACCTCATTGCTCTGTTCTCCACCCAGATTTAGGGCAAGTAGGTGGTAATCCCCAAACCCAAGTGGATGCTTTCATTCTACCTGAAAGATTTCTCTCCATATTGCTAAGGGTGCTAGGATCTGACACTTGGAAGTGGGGAGTGAATTGTATAGAATCTTGATCACAATGCAGTGCTATAATTTAATTTACCAGCTTGCCCCTGCTTGCCAAAGCTTACCAAATTTCCACCTTTGAACATTAATGCAATGTTCACTACCTTTAGGTCCAGTTATGTCAGAAACCAATCTCAAATCAATCATATTTCCTTGAAGATCTTTTGTCTGCAATTCAACCTCTGGTACCCAATTTTTTTAATCAGCTGATATTTGGGGGTCAAGTAACCCAAACCGACTCTGGCTAACTCAGGCAAAAATTCAATTTCTTAGAAGCATAATGCGCAGCTCACAGAATTTATGGAAAGCTGGAAGACCAAGCTAGGAAAATGGGCAGTCTGGGCAGTAAGATCTCCAGCCCAGGTCATTCCATGGGCCTCAAGTACACGGTGTGTGGCCACGGATTTAACAAATGTGTTCTTTCCATTCTGATGAGAAAGGAAGATCAGAAAGAGTTTGTGTTCATGTGTGACAGATAAGAATATTATTTACTGTTTTGTCGCAGGTTTATATTAACTCATCTGCCCTTTGTTATAATATGGTTCAAAGAGATCCGGATCACCTGCACATCCCATAGAACATCATGCTGATACATCATATTAGCAACATCATGTTGATCAGACAGGATGAGCACAGGTGGCCAGAACACCTGCTAAAGAAGAACGAATTGCTGATCCAGAAGAATAGGGATGAATCTCAAAAGCATTTATAATGAGCAAAAAAAAAAAAAAAAAAAAAGCCGTACAACAAAAAGTATACACCATATGTTTCCATTTATATAAAACTTTAATACAGGCAAAACTAATCAGTAGTAATAGAAAGCAGATCAGTAGTTGCCTGGTGCTGGGGTTGAGGAGAGGATTATGTGCAAAAGGCACAGAGGAACTTTCTGGGGGTGATGGAAATGGTTCCTTTCTTTCTTTATTTTTTTTTTTTTGTGTGTGTGTGTGGCAGCTGGCTGGTACGAGGAACTGAACCCCTGACTTTGGAGTTATAAGGTGGTGCTCTAACCAACTGAGCTGACAGGCCAGTCCAGAAAGGATCTATTTCTTGATTGTGGTAGTGATTACATTTGGTAAAATTCATCAAAATGTATGCTTAAGATGAATGCTTTTTTATACCTCAATAAAATTGAGCTAAAAAAGAAATATACCTAATTTTAATGGACTCTCACTACATACATCGCTTGCATGTGAATTAACAGGTGAGGTGTCCCCATTACTACTGTATTCTAGAGCACATATTGCTTAGAATAAACATCTTTTGTCTTTATTCACATCTGTCTTTTCCTCATATAATGCTTTTTCCTTATCTGACGTTCTGACATTATTTTCCTACTCCTGCTCTTTTTTCTCTTTTTTTCCCCTTTGCATTTGCCTGGTGTATCTCTGAAGGTCTAAAGGAAGAAGTTCTTGCAGTCAGGC
>NW_007757178.1:0-429 GCF_000696425.1 Galeopterus variegatus | reverse complement strand
AGAGGTAGAGCGGGTAGGGGGACGTAGGAGGAGACCGTCCAGAAGGGGACAGTGAGGAACACGGGACTCCGCTCTTTTTCGCGTAAATTCTAGCCCGTGGTTGCGGATGGAACCGAGAGTTGCCCTCTGCCCCCTCCTGAGCCCTGACTGTGTGCTGTGCCCACGAGGGGCGACTCATTCATTATCCAGTGGACAAGTGACTGACTGCAAGCAGGGGGTGGGTGGGGGGAGAGTAAATAAGGAAAATACGTTTACTGTTCTCTCTACTGAGTCATGAACGTTTTATATGTTCTCTCTAAGCCCACTCATGATTATTTCCTTGAAATCAATTGCTAGAAGGATTCGAAGGAATGTATGTTTTAGGGCATCGGACACTGATTACTAAATTAGCCTCCAGAGCATGTGGACCTGCTTGCATTTGCACCTGCG
>NW_007757177.1:5970-6934 GCF_000696425.1 Galeopterus variegatus | reverse complement strand
CCGTGCTATTGCTGGGTTGTGCTGTAATAGCATGTTTACTTTTGCAAAAAAAAAAAAAAAAAAGCCCAACTGTCTTCCAAAGTCGCTGTACTATTTTGCATTCCCACTCGCAGTGAATGACAGTTTCTGTTGCTCCACATGCTTGCCAGTATTTGGTGCTGTCAGTGTTTTGGATTTTTGGTCATTTTAATAGGTATGTAGTGGTATCTCATTGTTTTTTTAATTTGCATTTCCCTGATGATATATGATGTGGAGCATCTTTGTATACACTTATTTGTCATCTGTATATCCTCTTTGGTAATGTTTCTGTTTTGGTGTTTTGTCCATTTTTAAATAGGATTGTTCATTTTCTAGTTGTTGAGTTTTAAGAGTTCTTTGTAAATTTTGGATAACAGTTCTTTATCAGAAATATCTTTTGCATTGATGTATTTTTTGATAAAAGGGAAAAATATACCAGAGGAAATGCTCCCAAATAATTCTTCTGCCAAGGTCAGGGAATGATTGGCATGTGGAGTGACAATAGAAGTAACTCAAATTTTGTTCTTCCCTGTTTACAATCACTGTGCTCATGGTTTATTTTGAATCTAGTGTTAAACAGAGGAATGTGTGGCTGTACAGAGATCGTAGAGAAAAATGGTGCCCCAAAAGATTCTGGTCTATCTTGTACCAGCACAAATGACTCTTGAAACAAATGTGTGCAGCTGACCTGCTTGATTGGAGTTTGAGTGAATAACTGAGTTTTCAGAATTAACTGCTATGTAGAATGCAAAGACTATTAAGGGAAATATGGAAATGTGCAAGTTTTAAATTTGCATTTATATCAAATCATAAAAATTCAGTGGTAACTCAGGAATTACCTTCATTTCAAATCAAAAATGAAAATATTGGGGCCAGCCCGGTGGTGCACTGGATAGTGCGCCGCTTGGGAAGTGTGGCAGCGCTCCCGCCCGAGGGTTCAGATCCC
>NW_007757177.1:0-366 GCF_000696425.1 Galeopterus variegatus | reverse complement strand
TTAAAACATTATTGCAGTACCCTAGGGAAAGTCGACTATGCCTCTGACTACTGTATTAGCAGTCACTGGAGTAGCAGTCAAGGTGGATACAGTGTTTGGATTTGGGATCTGTTCTGAAGGTAGAGATAACAGGATTTGCTGATTGATTAGATATAGAGTATAAGGTAAAGAGAGGAATAAAAGATAAATCTAAGCAAGAATGTACTGATAAATGCTTAATAAATGACTTTCCAAAAATATGTGTGTACACATAAAATATTTGTAGCACCCAATGTCCAAATTAATAATGATAAGATAAAAATACATTTTATTGTAAATTCCATATAAACAACTAATTCACCCAGGACACTTCTGTTGACTTTTTTT
>NW_007757176.1:6052-6934 GCF_000696425.1 Galeopterus variegatus | reverse complement strand
AAGTCTGAGGTTTGCTGTTGGAAAAAAGCCTGGATGCCGTTATCTGAGACACTTTCCTCTAAAGTCCAGCTCCTTCTGTTTGAGACGTCCAGTCTTAGAGAAACTGACCCTGTTCTTGTCTGCCTTGTTCCAGCACTGTAGTGCGAGGACATCCTGGTGTTACTGTGGTACAGATGTTATCTGCTGTTCTTGTGATCCTGTGACAGCTGTGGATTGATTCATCTTAATCCCTATGAATAGAAATATGCCAAAAATGAATGGTTGCAAACTTAGCTTTCTTTTTAATAGAAAATCTGATCACAGATTCAACTTTTGGGTGGGGGGGGGGCAGCAGGGGGACCTTCCTTTGCCACCAGTTGTTCTGCACCTATAGAGGGTCACTGTGATGGCAACCTGAGGGTCAGCACCAGAAATGAGCAATTCAATGGGCTTTGGTGACGGAGTCTTCAGTTCTCTTGTCCTGTCTTTAATGAATCCAACCTTGGTTGATGTGCTTAGTTCATACTTAAAAGGAGAAACTAAAAAATACAGGAGCAACTTAAAAGCTGGTAGTGCCTGAAAGCACTACTGCCTGGCACACGCCTGGCTGCGTGGGCTGGGCGTTTCCCAGCAAAAGTCTGGACAAGCGTTCTGACAGGTGTAGGTGACCTAATACTAGCAACGGAAGAGAAGATTTGAAATTTGGAGCTGTCCTGGGAAATGATAGACACATGGTTATTCTGTGTGAGATACCAAGTGAGATTTAGAGTTCACCCAGATTGTGTTTCCATGGAGCGTGTGCCATGAGGACCATGTTAGCATGGAGGACTCTGTACGTGTGTCCTTCGTTCCTCTGTAGCATTCACAGGTGGAACTAGCATTTTGGGTCCTGGGCTGCTTAAT
>NW_007757176.1:0-307 GCF_000696425.1 Galeopterus variegatus | reverse complement strand
AAAGTGCAGAATGGAGGAACATGCAGGTAGAATCCAGGAGAGCTGGGTTCTCTCTTGCACCGGAGAGGCAAGACCAGCACCTAAAAGAAGGAAGAGGAGTAGGCAGAGTGAGGGGCAAAGTGGGCGTGCAATCAGTGCCACCTCTGAAAAAGTGTCAGGAGGTCCTGTTACGAAGACCCCAGTGCATCCTGCAAGGACAAAGAAGGCTTCTGCCAGAGCCACACCAGCCTCCGGGACAGGTTAGGGAGGACCATTGCCAGTGCTACAAGAGAGCTCCTAGCTGCTCATGACTTCCTCCTGTCCTTTA
>NW_007757175.1:5560-6934 GCF_000696425.1 Galeopterus variegatus | reverse complement strand
GACTTTAGAACAATACATTGCCCATAACAGGCACTCAGTAAAATATATATTGAATGGCTCATGCAGTCATTAAGAAATGAGATGGGTGTGTATATACTACTGTACTAAGTTGCCCGTGAGACCTTGTAAGTTAAAAAGAAAAAAAACATATCAGAAAACAACACATGTAATGTGATGATTAATTTAAGGTGTCAGCTTGTCTAGATTAAAAAATACCTGGAGGGCCGGCCCAGTGGCACACTGCTACAGTGCGCCGCTTGGGAGCACGGCGGCGCTCCTGCCGAGGGTTCGGATCCCACATACAGACCGGTTCCCGCTCACTGGCTGAGCGAGGTGCGGTCACAACACCGAGGGTTGCGATCCCAACACCGAGGGTTGCGATCCCGTTGCCGGTCCCGGTCCGGTACGGGCGTGACACTGAGGGTTGCGATCCGTTGCTGGTCACGAAAAAAAGACAAAAAGGACAAAAAATAAAAATAAAAAATACCTGGAAATCTGGTAAAGCATTATTTTGGGGTGTGTCTCTGAGAGTGTTTCCAGAGGATACTAGCATTTGAGCCTGACTGGACTAGGTAGGAAAGATCTGCCCTCATTATGAGTGGGACCCAGAGAAAACAAAAAGAGGGGAGAAAGGAAATCTCTCTTTCTCTTCACTGGAGCTGGGATACACTCTTCTCTCCTGTCAGTAGACACAGAACTCCAGGCTCCTCAGACTTTGGGTTCTATAACTTATACCAGCAGCACCTCTGGGCTCCCAGGTCTTTGGCCTTGGACTAAGAATTATACCAGCAACCTCTCTGGTTCTGAGGCTTCCAGACTTGGACTGAGCTGCACTACCAGCATCCCAGAGTCTCCAGTTTACAAACAGCCTATGGTGGGACTTCTCAGCCTTCACAACTGTATGAACCAATTCTCCTAAAGAATCCCCTCTCAAATATTTACATACACATCCTAGAGGTTCTGTCTCTCTGGAGAATCCTGACTTAATACATGTAGTATGATCCTTTTTATGTATGTATAAAAGAAAAAATCTTCCTCCTCCCCAAAACAATCCAGTCCTAAAGCCTTAAGGTGGAGCAGAGCAAGGTAGGCACTCACATGGCAGGGGGAGGCCATGGTATCAGAGTGGGTGTCAGACCCTGAGCCAGCAGGGTAAGGCAGGGGCCATGTGGAGTGGAGCCTAGCATGGGATGTTAGAGTCCATGGAGGACAAGGAAAGCACCCACCAGGGAGAAGCTAGAGTCAGGAAAGACCGATTGGTTACATGCATGTGAACTGATCAAATAAGTAAAGATATTAAGGATAACAAGCACTAGAATTCTCCTTGCTGGAGAAGGCACTTAGATATAGAAAGGGAGAAAACTAGAATGAATT
>NW_007757175.1:0-833 GCF_000696425.1 Galeopterus variegatus | reverse complement strand
CCCAGGGAGTGGCCGGCAAGGAACCCTTGAATGGAAGAAACAGTGAATACAAGTTCAGATCTGCCTGGTGTATTCCCTCCCAGGACTTTTATTTGTGTTCTTGGGTGTTCTGGTCTCCCAGTCTTCAAGGAGCCAATTGGAGCCAGGGGCAGGGGGATTATGGGGAAATTGAGGCTCAAGCTCTAAGCCTGGGAGTCCACATTCTCATCCCCTCTTTTTCCACATGGTGCTTTTCCTTTTCCTTGGGCTCATTAATACTGGCCATCAGAGCAATAACATCCACTAGGACAGGTTAGGGTGTGGGTCTGGAAAATGAGCCAAAGAGGCTCCTCACCTGGTTTTAAGCAGCAAGCCCCAGGCCAACCTGACCCCTGGGCAAAAAGGCAAAAAGGAGACTCCACTGGTCTTCTCCACTACCCAGGAAATTACCTTGTAGTCTGGAGTAAAGCCACGGCCTATGTTAAGAAGTTTGTACTCTCCTCTCCTCCTTTACATACCTGGGGCAGTAGTGGGTAGCTGGTCAGGTATTGGAAGATCCCGCCTCCTAGCCCTTCTTTTATGATCTCTGACCACCAAAAAAAAAAAACCAACAAGGCAGGCAACAAGACCCTACAATCTATGCACAGATTCACAAGTGCTACTATTAGAACTAACTCAGACATTACCACCTCCTAAGAAATCCCCTCTCTGCTCAAACTTAAGCTTCACACTTCAAAGAAAGATTGTTAATTGCACATTATGATATCAATTATATCCAAATGCATTATGAAACAGAATCTTTGCTAAGCAATTTTACTGTTTTAATTCTTTTCTTCTACCATTTTTAATAATTA
>NW_007757174.1:6263-6934 GCF_000696425.1 Galeopterus variegatus | reverse complement strand
TCTTTGCAAGTCTATTTAGTCAACTGTAAATATTTTAACTAAGCTGGTAAAACATCCTCCATTTTGACATTGTAGATGAAATGTCTACTTGTTTTTAAGTGTACAGACAACATATACAAAAATATTTACATATTAGGCCTCGAAATAAATATAAATAAATGCAAAATGCAAGAATCAAGGAAAACATATCACTGACAATAATGTATATATTAGACATAGTCATATAACTATAACAAAATAAATGTTAATTAATTAGTCAATTAACATAATTTGAAAAAATCTACTAATTTAATTCTTGAATCAGAGAACAAGTAAAGCTTCAGTAAAATAATGCCTAGAAAATAACAGTGTTGAGAATATTCCATATCATAAAGTATGGGATGTAGCCAAAGTAGAAATCAAAGCCATATCCATAATATTAGGAGTATTCATTTAATTTTTTTTAAAATAAAAATCTTTTAAAAAATAAGAATGAAAATAATAAGGCATTAATTTAAAAATATATCATTTATTTGTAAGCCCAATTTGCTTCTCTGAATAAATAAGAATAAAAATGCTTTTCTAATATCTTTAATGGAAGCATACATATACATATATATATATATATGTATATATATATAGGCATATGTATATATATGTTTATATGTATACACATATACAGTGGGAAATCA
>NW_007757174.1:0-1258 GCF_000696425.1 Galeopterus variegatus | reverse complement strand
ACTTTCCTCCATTTTGTTTTTTTAACCACTGGGCACAACGAAAGCCAATGGCTCCCCAGCACGGTGGCTATATTCTTTACTGCAGTTGACTGTCAGTTTAACATAGTTGTTTTATTCCCATTTTCTGACTCCACATATATTATTCTAGAAGTGATATTTAGTAATTTAATTTTTGCCCCTGAAAATACTTGAAATGGGTTAGGCAGATACACTAGTTACAGAAGGCCAAAACCACATTGTTTCTTAGATACAAATGATTCATTTTTATGTTCTTGTCTTAATAATTTTTTTTCATGAGTGGAATTAATTATGAATCATTGGAGATTACATAATGATCCAGATGACCTTATAAAATTAATATTAAAAATATAATGTCAAAAACATTATGCCATATATTTGATTACTATAAAAATTCTCACTTTATTAAATCCTTCATGAAAAATTAAAGTAAAAAATAAGTAATATTTCTTTAAAAATTAAAAATCCATGGAGTTGTCCTGGTTTTATATTAGAAATATCATCTCAACAAAATCAAACCAAAACCAAAAATGAAGCTTTCTTTTCATGTTATGTCCATTCCAGACCTAAAAACACAAGTGCAAGCACACACACACACACAAAATATTTAAGAGAAAACTAGAAGTTAAAATTATGAGAAGCCAATATGTCATGTGGATAAAGCAATGCTACAAAACTAAGAACTCGATGCTCATCCCTTAGGATAATATTATGTCAGTGTGTTATGCTGTTTTTCTGACAGGGTAACCCAAGGGATGTTGAGCAATGTCTGTGACTTAGGTAATGTCTTGGTTCAGAGAACTCAGAAGACCTATGCCCTGCATGTTCATATAAACACTAAATCTTTAGAGTGAAAAGATTTGCTTTTATTATAAACCCAGTTCTTGCTAAAACATAATTAGATTAAAATAATCCCTAGTTCTCTAAATTCAACTTTTCTTGTGATCCTTACAAATGCAAAACGTAGAAGCCTTCTGATATCAAAGGCTCCCAAAATTCCTTTGCAAATATTCCTATCCAGTTTCCCTAGAATCATATCGATGCAGCTTTACAGATACTTGTGCCATCTTAACCCTGATCAGATAATGAAACTAAAGCTCTCATGTCTTGAAAATAGTTAACACAGCACCAGCCAGTTTAATTTATTGATGTATTATTAAGAAATTCTCCGTGAAATTGTCTGCTTTTTCCAAAATAAATACTATTTTTTCCACAATGTTAACAAAGTCACAGTTTGGCC
>NW_007757173.1:6553-6935 GCF_000696425.1 Galeopterus variegatus | reverse complement strand
ATTCTGAGCTCACAAGGAGGTGGAATCCCACAAGATGTTTCAACCTCTGTTACTCTGAATCTGTGAGTGACCATGAACACTAGAATCTCTACTGAATCATGTTGGACATGCTGCACATACAAAAAATCAATCATTGCTGTTATAAAAGACAGGGATTTTAAAGTTGTTATTATAACCGAACCTATTTTGAATGATACCCTATATTACTTCAATTCTTTCATCATGTTGTACCAGGGTTATCTCCCATGAGGAGATCAGAAAACTAACAGGAATTCATAAGGAAAATGTACTCTTTTGTTCAACAAATATTTATTAACCATTTCTATTTGGTGGATGCTGGGAATATAGAAATAAGCAACATTTTCTTTCTTTATAGAATTTA